>NC_133621.1:298177645-298337645 GCF_048593235.1 Sminthopsis crassicaudata | reverse complement strand
AAGAGGCTTTCACAGGAAACCTGTCCACATCCCCAGCCAGCACGGGACTGGATGTGAGTGGTGTACTGATCCCCCTGGTATACCTGGCTGTGTGCGTGGTGGGCCTGCTGGGCAATTCCCTGGTGATCTACGTGGTGCTTCGGCACACGGTGAGTCCATCAGTGACCAATGTCTACATCCTCAACCTGGCCCTGGCTGACGAACTCTTCATGCTGGGCCTGCCCTTCCTGGCTGCCCAGAACGCCCTCTCCTACTGGCCCTTTGGCTCTCTGATGTGTCGCCTCGTCATGGCCGTCGACAGCATCAACCAATTTACCAGCATCTTCTGCCTGACTGTCATGAGTGTGGACCGCTACCTGGCCGTGGTGCATCCCACCAGATCGTCCCGCTGGCGCACGGCTCCTGTGGCGCGGGCGGTGAGCGCTGCCGTGTGGGTGGCCTCGGCGGTCGTGGTGCTGCCCGTGGTCGTTTTCTCGGGAGTCCCGCGGGGCATGAACACCTGCCACATCCAGTGGCCTGAGCCAGCCGCCGCCTGGCAGACGGGCTTCATCGTCTACACGGCAGCTCTGGGTTTTTTCGGGCCGCTGCTGGTGATCTGCCTCTGCTACCTTCTCATCGTGGTCAAGATGCGCTCGGCCAGTCGGCGGGTCCAGGTGACGTCCTCCAAACGGCGGCGGTCCGAGAGGCGGGTCACGCGCATGGTGGTGGCTGTGGTGGCCCTTTTTGTGTTGTGCTGGCTGCCTTTCTACGTGCTGAACATCGTCAACGTGGTCTGTCCCCTGCCCGAGGAACCCTCCCTCTTTGGTGTCTACTTCCTGGTGGTCGTGCTGCCCTATGCCAACAGCTGTGCCAACCCCATCATCTACGGTTTCCTCTCCTACCGCTTCAAACAGGGCTTCCGAAGGGTCTTGCTCCGGCCCTCGAGGAGGGTCCGAAACCAGGAGCCACCCACCGGACCCCCTGAGAAAACAGAGGAGGAAGAGGAAGAGGAGGAGGAGGAGGAGGAAAGAGAAGCTAGAAAAGCCATGAATGGACGAGTCAGTCATATCAGCCAACCAGGCAGTGGTGGGCAGGATCAACCACCCTGCAGACCCTATGGCAGTGAACAGAAGCCTCTCCCAGAGGAGCCAACCGGAGGGGAGAAATCCAGCACTCTGCAGACAAGCTATTTGTAATCAGTGGAGCGGGACTGGACAGGAGAATGAGAGGAACTGGAGAGAGGATGAGAGGGAGGGGCTTTGGGGTGCCACCGAGTGGGTGGGGGGACCAGGCATCCATAAGATCCATCTCCACCCCTGGATGATCACTGAGGGAAAAAATAGGGGGAATGGAAGAACGGAGATAGAAGCCTGTGCACCAGTAATCAAGGGGGAGATAAAATTCTGTGTGTCTGTGGCCAAGTCACTAAACCTCAGTTTCCTCCTCTGAAGACTGAGAAGTTTAGACAAAATGATGTCTAAGAGACCTTCTAGTCCCAGATCTAACTTCCTGTGGCCCTAAGTGGGAGCAGGGCAGGCTCAGTCTGACTGAAATAAGCTACCATAAGCTCTTTCCCAAGTAGCTATACCTTAAGTGTCTTGGGGAGAGGGGACTTTGGGATCTGAATAATGATCCTTTTCTTCTCCAGATGTGAATAGAACACATCTGGAGTATTGTGTCCAGTCCTGGTGTCCCATTTTAAGAGAAACATTGACCGGTGGTATTGCGTTCAAAGGACGGTGGTCAAAATGGTGAGGGGACAGGACACCATGTTCTATGAAAGTTGATCGAAGGCACTGGATTTGAAATCTCAACTCTGCCACTTTTGAGCTTTGTGACCTTAATCCTGTAACTACATTTCTCTGGGACTCAGTTTCCTCATCTGTAAAATGAGTAGGATGGATTAAATGACCTCTGAAGTCTTTTCTAGTCCTTAAACTAAGGCTCTACGATGCTGTCATTTTACCTCTGGGGTTCAACTTCCTTGTGTGTAAAACAAAGGGTTTGGTATAAATGATCTTGGGGACATTCAAGTCTAAATTTGATGATGGTTTTCTTCAAATAGCTTAAGAGGTATTGTGTGGGAGAAGCGGTAGGTCTGCCCTGCCTGGCCCAGAGAGAAGAAATAGAGATAGAGGGCTGAGGATTGGCAAGAGACAGATTCCCCCCCATGGATGGGGATAGACTGCCTGAAGAAGGCCCCTTCCTTCTCAGTAGAGATCTACAGCAGAGGCCAGATGACCCCTTCCTTGGGATGTTGTATAAGGGATTGCGGCTCAGGTATGGGTTGGTCCAATTGGCCACTCTGACATTTTTTGACCCCTGATCCAATATTCTTACCAATCTCCATCTGAATTCTTTCCCATATTTCCTTTCTGGGGAATGGGCAGATCTCGTGCTATTTATTTACTGGCTGTACCATCTTAGGCAAATTTCTTCATCTTTCTGGTCATCAGTTTACCCATTTGTCAAATAGAATGGTCTAGATGCCCTCCAGGGTTACTTCCAAATCTGAAGTCAGTGATACAAGGATCTCTTCCATATTTCCTTACCTTGTTCCTCCCTTTGTTTTCCCAATTCCCTAAGCTCTTAAATCCACCCGGTGTTTAACCAGTAGAAACACACCTGGGATGGAGATAAGAAATAAATCCAGTCTCATTGGCTGATCCATTCTGACATTTTTAATGGATTCTATCTGGGAAGTGGGAATCCCAGGCTGTATTCTCAACCTCGCACTTTTTATCTTTATCTTAGAATCGGGGTAACTTCACTCAAGAGCCTCCTTTGTAATCTTGGACTGATGGCTGATGGTAAGTGAGATTGAGGAGAGAAGCTAGGTGAGAATAGAGTTTGAAGGAAAGAGGCGCTGGCCAATCATAAGACCCCGTCTGGAATGAGAGGGCAGCATGGAGGGAAGTCATGGAACTGGCCAGGCGGAGCCCCTGAAGGCCAGGCCGTGGGCCAAAGGCTTCAGGGCTCTGGTCATATTCAGGCTTGGGTTTGTATGTACCTAGAAAGGTACCTACAGAGAGCAGAGTAGGGAAAGGAGCTCTGGACTCAGCAGCCCTGGGTTAGGATCCTGGCCCTATCAAATAAAATCCACCTGCCTGGCCTTCAGATTCTTCATCTATAAAATGGGGGTGATCTATCCCTTCCCTGCCTACCTCACAGGGCTGTTGTGAGGGTACAGTGGGATAACAGAGGAGAAATCATTCTGTAAAATCTCAAGTGTGATACAATGTTTTAAACTTGGAGGGTATTTAATAAATGTTTGTTGGATTAAACCTGGGGGACAATTATTATTCAATGCAGGTTTCATTTCTTGTTCTCTATCATCCTCCCAGTTTGCTCGACAAATATCACAATTCCCTCATCACCCCACTCTGTTAGGGAGGGAGTGATAATGAAGCTAGGATGCTCTACCCAGAATCCCTAGCTTCTCTAGCTACTCCTGAAGAAAGGGCAAAGGTCTGAACTCTGGGGGTGCAAGGAAACAAGGAATGGGGAGGGACAATCTCTGGAGGAAATACAAAAAAAGATATCCTGGCACTTTCTAGCTCTGGCACCTATGATAATTTTTGTTTTCACTCTGTACCTCAGTTTCCCCCATTTGTAAAATGAGGGAGTTGAATTCAGTGATCGCTAGAGTCCGATCTAGTTCTAAAACCTTACAATCCTCAGACTTGTAAAGCCATTTGTGGGGAAATGAAGGAAGTAGGACATATTGCAGAAAATGGGGGACAAAGGATGGATGCCTTTTGAACTAAAGCAAAGGGACATGGGAAGAGACCAGTTTGATATATTTGGACTGTGTTCTGGGATCCAGGACTAGGACTGGGGGGGCAATGAGGGGAATGAGAATGCTGTAGAGTTCTTCCTCTGTCTCCTCCATCTTCTTGGCTCACTCCCACCCCACTCCTGCAGTAAGCTCACCTTGAACTTTCTCTGAAAAGGCTGTTGCTAGGCAACCGTGGTCCATAGCATTGACTCTCCATCCTGAGTCCTGAGCCAGAGGACAAAGATGGCCAGCTGCAGGGAGAGGGTGGGGAGGGAGGCTTTGGAGCTCCTGGGAAGAGGGAGGCTGTATGTGTGTGAGTATGTGTGTGTCTGTATGTGTGTGTGTGTGTGTGTGTGTGTGTGTGCATGTGTAGGGGTCAGAGGCGGCTGCCAGGTCAGAGCCCCCAGGACTATAAGCCTACAGTTCTGAGGAGCCACTGAGAGAAGGCAAATGTAATTAGTAGACAAAGGATGGTGAAAGTAGCAGAGTTTGAAGCTCAAAGAGCTGGGTGTGAATTCTGGCTAATTCCTCTCTTTTCTGAGCCTCAACTTTGTTATCTATAAAATTAGGAGGTAGGGGTAGGTGACTTCCAGATGCCATGACCCGTAATTAGCAGTGGATGATGTTGACAAAATGACAAAACCCTAATGGTGATGGGAGTCCAGTTTGTCATAGAGAGTAATAGAGGAATTTCCTCCCAGGAAATTATGCATTTCTCAATAAGCATGCCAAAGATTGAGATTTCTAGAGAAGTTCCAAATTAAAAAAAAAAAAAAGCACTTCCTTTGTTTACAGCTCTTTGAGGCAGGCACATGACTATCAGCATCATTTGCTCCATTTTCTAGATGAGGAAATTGAGGTTTAGAGAGGGGGAAAAAAAAAAAACTTACTCAAGATCATACAACTGATTATTGTCCAAGCTGGGAGCCAGAGACAAATTAGTTGGTGAAAAGAATAATAGCTTTGGATCTGGATTCAAATTCTACCTTTGATACTTTCCTCTTTAAACTCTAGAGTGAGTCACAAATTCTGTGGGACTCAGTTTCCTTATTTGTTACCAAAATAAGATGAAACAAAAAAATAAAAGATCTGAAAATAATAATAATCTACCCAAAACATCAGGAGAATTTGTGTAAAGCAAAATAAAAAATATTTCTATGTTATATATATAATCTATTATACATAATATATAATATACATAAATATTCATAATATTATATATATAAATGCATATATATGCATTTTTTAAAAAGGTAGTTAGATGAAGTGATCTATGAGGTTCCTTCCAGCATTCTGTGTCAATGATCTCCTGATCCCCTAGTTTGTGGTTCTCATGTATATATACATATACACAATCTTTTATATAATTATATATAATTAAATATACGTATTGTAATACTTTTTTTCAAGATTTTCAAGACACTTCATATATGTTATGTCACTTTGATCTTCACAACAACTCTGTGAAGTGTGATTTTCATCCCATTTTACAGATGTGGAAACTGAGGCTTAGCAGGGAATAGGGCTAAATGTGTGAGACAGGATTCATAGATTGTTCAGGTTGTAAATTCAGTACCCTAGCTGCTTGAAATGAATGAAAACAAACATGGATTAAGTTTGGATGATATGGCAAGTACTGGGGTGAGGTGACATAGAAAGACAAGACAGTGTCTCTTCCAAAAGACTCCTTATTCTGCTTTGACCTTACCTTTCCCTCAGTAACCAAGTGGAACCTTGCTTTTAACTTGAGTACTCAGCATAGGGAACAAAGGGTTTTATTCCTGCCCTCCTCCACATCAGCTGACGGAGGAATCTCTGGGAGATTCTGGGAAAGAGCTGGTGGCCTTACAGAATGAGTAATTGCACTTACCCAAGTGCCTGTTTTCAGAGAATTGGTCAGACTAAGGTCAGGGAGACTAATTACCATAAAGATGAACCATCCATGGAGGAATATTTTTTGCCCCCTCAGATCTCTAATTCCATTTACTTAGAAATGGAAAGACTGAGCTCTGAGTCTCTTGGAAAAGGGCCCACAATGGGGGATCACAGGTCTTCTGAAATGTGCAAATAGAGCAGTAATGGAGGGGATAGGGCTTTTATTCCAGCTAGTCCATGATACCAATGCTCCCATTCACCTTGGTCCTGTCTCCCTCATCACATGGAACTGGACTCCATCAATCAAAACATAGAAACATGCACTGCTGTGTAACAGACACTCTGGTAGGCAATGGGAATACAGACAAGAATCAAACAGTCCTTGCCCTCTGGGGCTTACATTTTAACCAGGGAAACAACATGTACGTACATAAGTAGATAAATATATACACAAAGTATGCGAGATGGGTAGGTAGAGGAACACCATATAAGATAGGCTTTGCCATATGCGTAATATAACAGAAAAGGAAGATGCTATCTGCAAGGAAAACTCTCTCTTCTTTTTCAGTATGTAAAATCAACCCATAACTTTCAAAGCTGTCCTGCTTGTGGGTGTTTCTTCCGATTGTCCTTTTCTCAACCGTAAACAAATAAATGAAAAAAAAAAAAAAAGCCTCAATAGCCCCCTTTTGTTTCTTCTCTTTTCCTTTCCTTTTAAAAAATATCAGAGTGCAAAACATGATGAAAACTGAGCAAACATCACTTTCCTTAGAAGGATTTTGAGGATCCTCTCCCCACTTGCCTCACAAACTATGTCAAATTATAACATATCTAACTTGTATGTGTGTATCCTGTATTAATCCTATATGTATATGGTAAGGGGTACATTTATCTTGTAGCATATTCACTCTAGAACAACTTGGAGGCAAAGTGAATAGAGCATTGGGCCTAGTGTCAGGAAAATTCACCTTCATGAGTTGAAATCTGACCTTAGATACTTATTAGCTGAGTGACTCTGACAAGCCATATAACCTTGTTTACCTCAGTTTCCTGATCTGTAAAATGAGCTGGAGAAGGAAATGAAACTACTCCAGTATCTCTGTCAAGAAAAACCCAAATGGGGTCATGAAGAAGAGTTGGACACAACTGAAAAGCAACTAAACAAATATTTACCCTGTGATGTCTAACATATTATACTATATGTATTTAATTTTAGTATGTTTATATGCCTATGTGTTGTGTCCTGCAATAGAACATGAGTTCCTTGAAAGCAGGCGATCTTTGATCTTTCCAGTTCAGCTCCTGATTCAGAGCAGGCATTTATGACTATCAATGTTGTATTTATTTTCCTTTATTCACTTGACATTTATTTTGAATGTACATATATCTCTGCTGATATATCCATAATATGTATATGTAATTATGTATGTCATATAATTATATATTATATATGATCATATTTAAGATCATTTATAATTTAAAATATAATTATATTTTCCTTTATTCATTTTACATTTATTTTGAATGTGCATCTATTTTTGCTGATATATCCATGCATATGTATATGTAACTATGTATATCTTATAACTATATAGCATATAGGATTATATTTAAAATTATTTATAATTGAAAATGTAATTATATATTTTCCTTTACTCACTTTACCTTTATTTTGAATGTGTATATATATATCTTTGTTGATATATACATACATATATATTAATTATATGTGTCATGTGATTATATATAATATGTGATTATATTTAAGATTATTTAGAATTTAAATTATAATTACATAATTTCCTTTATTCACTTTACATTTATTTTGCATGTACATATATCTCTGCTGATATATCCATAATATGTATATGTAATTATGTCTGTCATATAATTATATATGATCATATTTAAGATCATTTATAATTTAAAATATAATTATATTTTCCTTTATTCATTTTACATTTATTTTGAATGTACATATATCTTTGCTGATATATACATTGATATAGTTATGTGTTATATAATTATATATCATATATGATTATATATAATTTAAAATATACTTACATAATTTCCCTTATTCACTTTACATTTATTTTGAATGTACATCTATTTTTGCTGATATATCCATGCATATGTATATGTAACTTATGTATATCTTATAACTATATAGCATATAGGATTATATTTAAAATTATTTATAATTGAAAATGTAATTATATATTTTCCTTTACTCACTTTACCTTTATTTTGAATGTGTATATATATCTTTGTTGATATATACATATATATATTAATTATATGTGTCATGTGATTATATATAATATGTGATTATATTTAAGATTATTTAGAATTTAAATTATAATTACATAATTTCCTTTATTCACTTTACATTTATTTTGCATGTACATATATATCTCTGCTGATATATCCATGCATATGTATATGTAGTTATGTATGTCATATAACTATATATCATATAGGATTATATTTAAGATTTTTAGAATTTTTACATAATTTCCTTTATTCACCTGATATTTATTTTGCACATACATATATCTCTTTTTTGATATATACATGCATATGCATATGTAATTATGAATGTCATATAATTATATATCATATGATTGCATTCAAGATTATAATTTAAAGTACAATTACATATCATATGTATGTCTATAAAACATATAATATTTTTATTAACTTTATGTAACATGCTTCATTTAATATATGTTTCTATATTCTAATAATGATATAAGGGAATGAACGTTTATAAAGTGCCCACTATGTGCCAGGCATGTAGTAAGCAATTTACAAATTTTTCTCTCATTTGATCCTTATGACAACCCTGGATGACAGTTGCTATTATTACTCCCATTTAACAGATGAGGAAACTGAGGAGGCGGAGATGAAGTGACATAGCTAGTATCTAAGCTGGATTTGAACCCAGCTCCCTCTCTGTGCGCACGCTGGAGCCCCCTAGGCAAGCTCACAGAGTAAGTTCATGGATGTTTCTTGAATGAGATTGTGTTATAAATGACACTCCCTCTATTTTCCCATCTGCGTAATGGGCATCCCGTGGCTTTTGCTGCGAGCCTCCCAGGACCACTGAGGGGCCAGCATCTGGGGCTTTTCGGCCCTCGGGAAAAGAGAGGTTCCCGCTCTGCAGCACCCTGTCCTCAGGCCCTTCCCAGCTGTGACAGCGCCCTGAGAGCCCTCCCAAGCGGCCATGGCCCGTTCCAGGCTCTTTCCAGAGCCGAGGCCCTCGGTTCCTCCCAGTTGTGCTCTTGCTGTTTGGAGATCGCTTTCCGGCCCGACAGTCTCTGCTCCCACTGGGCCGCGAGCTCCTGCCTGAAGGAAATGGATTTTTCTATTCCTGGGAAAGCGGCGAGATAAGGGCACGGCCGAGGTACCCAAGCTTTCAGTCTCCTCACGTCCGGGCTGGGCCGGGCCTGGCAGAGGGCCTCAATGTTCCTGGCAACCCCTAGCTCTGGGCAACTGTCCTAGAGACTCGTCTGTCCATTCCCGCTGCTGGAGCTTATTCCTGGGCACCCGCAGCTGTGGGCTGGGAGAAGGGGAAGCCTTGGGGTGGGATCTCTGAAGGGGGGGCGTACTTTGCTCGTGCACACACACACACACACACACACACACACACACACACACACACGGCTGCACAAGCCAAGACCCTTCCTGAGTCATAAATATACAAGTTCCCTGCAAGCTCAGGACCTACAAATCTAGTAATAAGCAAGTTACCTAACAACTAAATGATTAGATGTCAGGGCTGGGAGGGGGCGTAGAAGGGGGATGTCAGAGCCGGGAGGCAGTTTGGGGCATTGAATGTTGGCTCTGAGACACCTATTCTGATCCCTTTGCTCCACAGAGGAGTCTTAGGGAAGGGAAGGCCCTCTCTTGTGCTAGGTAGCAGAGCTCAGACTGGTTTCCATCTCTCCTGATGCTCATCTTGTCCCCCATCCCTATTCCCAGCCCTATCTTCACTCTGGGAATTGTAGGACTCTTCTGCAAATGTCTGGCTCTGAGGGGGGCGGATTTCTAGGGCTGAGCACCCAGCACTTGAGGCAATTGCTCAGGGGGCAAATCGGAGAAGGGAGAGGGCTTAGTTAGGCCTTTGGCCTGTTCCAGAGAGGGAGGCCCAGTTTCACCCGGCCTTTCGGCTTTAATGGGCAGAAAATATGTAAATATTTATTCTTGGAAACTTGCTGTCCTCTGCCTCCCCCACAGAACCCTGTGCAAATATTATGTCACCTGGCCTTCTGGCAGAGTACAAGGGTCAAGTCGAAGTGCAAACATGCACCACACGGCACATACAGAAACTGCTGCCGATCTCAAAGCAACATTCCCACACATTTGTAGGGTCACCCACCCACCCAGAGTCTCATCAAGCTCCACAGGTCAGAGAGTCTAGCTTGACCCAGAGGGATGCACAGCATGTCCCAGCATTCCCCAGTTTTGAGTCTGCTGGAATGGCCTAGATTTTATGCACGTGCACACACATGCATACCTTGCACAAACGATTCATTCTTGTAAACCTCCTGATTCAGACCTCCCATGTGATCCAAAATATGGGGGCTGCCCCCCATCATCATCATCAGTGCTGCCATCTCTGACACATGCCCCCAAGTGTATATTCAGTGGGCATTCACCTACAGGCAGACTCCAGTGCATGCTCTAGGGAAAGCTGCCGGCTCTGGCCCCTAGGAATGGCTCAGCCGCGAGTCACTAGCTCTGGGCAGCTCACTCTTATCTTAGCTATGTCCTGTGTAAAACGAGGGAGGGTACATTAGAAGAGGAAAATTAGAAGAAAATTAGAAAAATTAGAAGAGAGAATTTGCTAATTCCCTGCTCTGGAGGCCCCTCCCAGCTCTTAGTATGACCCCTCCCACCTCCAGCTCTGAATGACATTTTACAAACAGCATATATTTATATTCATCCAAGTAAATAGGAATGTTTGGGCTGCGGTGGAAAAGAAAACACTCACTGCATTTAGAATGAGAAGAGCAGGCATTTTCCATTAATGGGACCTGACACCTCATCTATTAAAGGAAGAGGTTCTGTCTCCTGTGAAAGAAAGCGTGTGGGATTTGTAGTAAGGAAAAGCAGACAGGCGGTGCAGTGATAGACTGCCAGGCCTGGAGACAGGAAAATCTGAGCTCAACTCTGGTCTCCCAAACTCGTTAGGATCCTAGCTGTGTCATGTTACCCTGTTTGACTCAGTTTCCTTCTCTGTAAAACGAGTTGGAGAAGGAATAGCGAACCACTCTATTATCTCTGCCACCAAGAAGCTAAATAGGGTCCGGAAAGTCAGATAGAGCTCCCTAAGGGCAACAGTTAAAGTCCTTGCTGCCAGGCTTACTTGCTATTCCGACGCCAGGCAAGTAGTCTTGAGCAATTTGCGTAGGTGCCGTCAAACGTTCCGGGGGCCCTGCAGGGTCATTCAAACAGGAGAAGTCTGGGATCTCCCAGGCCAGAGGACCGAGGGCGGGGCCGCGGAGCACGGGGAGGGCGTGACTCTGGACATTCAGAGCTCCTTCCCACTCTGGCAGCCAGGCTGAGCTGGGGTTGCTGGGACGGAGACTGGGCAGCAGGGGTCACTCTTGAGCCGCACAGACCCCGCTCTCTGCTTTCCCCCTCCTCCCTCCACCCTCTCCATCCATCCTCCCCAGCTCCGCTTAGTTCCGCTCTGCGGGCTGGAGATGCAGAGCCCGCAGCTGTTAGTGCAGCTGCAGGGAGGCTGGGGGGGAGGATCCTCCCCACCCGAGCTGCGGCCTGGGTCCCCACTCCGCCCAGCCTTCTGCCCCGGGGCTTGAGTCTCTGGGAGTGCTGTGGATCTGACATCGTCCCGGGATGGACAGAGCCTAGCCAGGTCCTTCCACCCCTTCCGGGCTTGGGGCAGTAAATTCTAGCCAGAAACTGACTTCTAGAACTGTCACTGGCTTGAGACCTTGGAAAGGTCATTTCTCCCTGCCTCAGTTTCCCCATCTGTCAAATGAAGGACTGACACCTGGAGTCCCTTTTGATTTGGAGTGAGGGGGGGGAAAGAAAGGAAGAAAGATAAAGGAGGAGATGGCAAAATTAGGCAAAAGCTTTACGCAGATGGCAAGGGGATCCACCTCCCAGTGACGGCTGCCTGCTGTCTATCCCAGGCAGGCCCAACAGGAGTTCTTCATGCCCCGACGCAGCATACCCCCTCCCCTGTATGCTACAGCTCAGTTTAGGGGAGACAGCGAGACAGAACACCCCCTGGATCTCCAGGCAGGACAATGGCCCCATTTGAGTGGAAAGAAAGCTCCGGGCGCTGACAGCTCAGCCAAAGCCCAGGGAGCCTGGGTAGAGATGAGGAGGAGATAGGGGGAACAGGGATGGGGATGCTTCCCTGCAGCAGCCGCAGTCAGAGCAGGCCTGGCCTGCCCCCAGCCAGGCCAGGCACGGATCTGCATTACATAAGAGCTGGTCCCAGCTGGTTTCAATCAGTCTCTCTCCCCCCACCCCAACTCCCGCCCAGCCTCTTCAGCCTCCCTTGCCTTCCCTCATGCGAAGATGAATAACTGAGGTCAAAGAGCTCAGCTGGAGGCCAGGCCCTCACCCTAGGATTGGGGGGCTCCTGGGAGAGGGCAGAGGAGGGAGTCAGAGATGAGATGTGGGAGGGGGCTAGTGTGGAAAGAACATGGGATTTGGTGGCGGGGGGTCTTGGAGAGGCCAACGGAACTTGGCTCTGCTCCTTAGAACCTGGATGACTTTGGGAGCATCACTTTCCTGCTCCTGACCTCAGTTTCCCCATCTGTAAAATGAATCCAGTGATGTCTGTGCTTCCATCCAGCTGCAAATCCTGACTCATAATAGGGGAAATGGTGTGACTGAAACTAGAAATGAGATTGCTAATGTTTCCAATTACTTCTCTTGCTCCCTCCCTGTTGCAGCCAAACTGAACTGTTCCCTAACTGGGACTCAGCATTCCATCCCTCTCTTTAAGCCTTGAATGCCCTCCTGATTCACTCTGCTTTATCTTCATTCAAGCTCAGGCATCTCCTCCTTCACGAAGCCCTCCCTGATACTCCCCTCTCCATAGCTGTCAGGGCTCTCTTGGCTCGAATACCTGCAGATATTTATAAAATCATAGATTCTGACTAAGAACTGGGAGGGACTTCAGGGGGTCATCTAGACCAATCCCTTGGTTTTACAGAAGAGGAAATTAAGTCAGTCAGAGTTGTGGAGGTGTAATTTTGCTGTTAGTCACATGGCTTTTAAGCATCTCAGGTAGGAATTAAACCTGTGTTTCTCTAATGACAAAATCGGTTCGAATCTATCCTGGTAGATCCCCCAATAGGAGAGCTCAGGGAGGGGGGCGGGAATCTTGAGATCCCAAACAGAGACCTGGAAGGACATATAATCCAACTCTCCCATTTTACAGATGAGCAAAGTGATTCCCAAAGAGATTAATTAACCTGGCCATTACCTCCATATCTTTGTACACAGTGTTATAGCATGATAAATTAAGATCTGTAAGGGACCTCAGAGACTATCTAGTCCTACCCCTTTATCTTATGGATGAGGTCCAGAAGGGGCTTCAGATCATAAATTAAGGTGTCAAAGGATTTTTAGAAGCCGTCTATCCTAATGCTTTCATTTTACAGAAATGGAAACTGAGGCCTGGAGAAGCAAAAGGTCATATAGATGCTGAATAGGAGAAGCCAGATTTGGATCCATGTGTTCTGATTTTGAGAGCTATCTTATTACACCAGCTGCCACCCAGTGAGGCTGCCTAATTGTTGAGTTGAATCGAGTCTCCACTGAATTACAAGACTATTGCCAACATTCATAGAGAGGCCGGGATTTGAGAGATTAGGGACCCATTTTCCAGATGGGACCCAAAGAGAGGAAAAAAATCTTAGTGGATGTCAGACATTGAATTGGTGGCACATCAGACTGAAACTCAAGGTTTTTGGTTCCCAATTCATGTTTCCATTGCTTCCCTCCTCATGAGGAGGGGGCTGGGAAACTCAGCTTCGAGGGGATAAACACCCTAGAACCCTAGAATCTTTTTCCATTGACAGGCTTCCATGTTCCATCCAGCAGAGTTAGTCACTCCCTACTGCTCCCTCCCTCCCATTCATCCATCTAGGGTCTTCTGCTCTTAGTAAGTAGGTGTCTTGGAATGGTGGGAACAGCGCTGATTTGGGGACTAAAGACTCAAGCAGATCCCAGTTTTTCATGTTAAACTGTGGTTAAAGCATTAGACATCTCGGAGTCTCAGTTTCTACAACTGTACAGTGATGGTCATGGGGGAGGTCGCCTCGCTTATCTGCAATTCTAGGAATGGATCCCACCTCTATCTCTTATAAGCTGTGTCGCCTTGGGAAAGGACTGGCTTTCTCTGAACCTCAAGTTCATCCTCTCTGAAATGGAATGGCCATCAGAAAGAGCCTCCAAGGATACTTACCTGGTCCATAGTCCCTCTTTAACATCTCCAGCTTAGCTTGAAGATTCCCAAGGAGAAGGAACCTCCTGTTTTAATTCTGGCCAGTGCTGGATATTGTCTGAAGAATGGCAGCCAGATAATGTGAAGAGAATGGGAATGTTTAGATTGAAATGGAGAAGAGTGTAGGGGGCAGCTGGGTGGCACAGTGCATAGAGCACCAGCCTTGAATTCAGGAGGACCCGAGTTCAAATCTGCCCTCAGACACTTAACACTTCCTAGCTGTGTGACCCTGGGCAAGTCACTGAACCCCAGCCTCAGGAAAAAGAAAAAAAAAAAAAAGAAAAAAAGAAAAGAAAATTCATTTAAAAAAAAAGAAATAAAAAGAAATGGAGAAGAGTGGAGATGGGGTGGGGAGCAGGAGAACTCTGTGTGTTCAAGACACAGGGAGAGCACAGAGAAATCATCTTTTTCATCTTCTCTTGGGTCCATTTTGCTGTGATTTCTTTGTTCTCTGCTCTCCCCTCCTAAGTCCCCTTCTCTCTCCTGCCATCCCTTCTCCTATGTCTCCGGGTTCCTCCCCTTCCTGCATATTTTCCCAGACTTTCCATAAGAGTTTCCAGGACAGCCTGGTGACCACAAGCTCCTGACCCAGACAGCAAAGGCCCTGGGGACTTCAGAATCCCCATTCCCCTTCCTTGTGCCCCAAAGCTGCTGAATCAGCCTTTTGGGGTACTGTGTGGGAGGCGGAGGAGATGTCTTCTTTTTCTGCCATCCCCATCCCTCGTTTCCGTCCCCATTCCCAATCCCAACTCCCTTCTCCTGCCCAGCTTCATCCCTGTCCCTCTCCTGGAAGACTAGCTGCAAGCAGAGGGTGCAGCAAGTATGGACTGTGTACTCAGAAAGGCTGAATACAAAACGGGAAAGCTGGCTCCCATTCATTGCACAAGACTTCCCCAAGCCTGCTCCAGGGGAGCTCTCCTCCTGTAGGGACTCTTTGCACAGAACAAGAGGAGCAGGAGAGAGAAGCTCTTTTCACACAGAGCAGCTTCTTTTGCACGTCCTTACTTATTTGTATATGATTTCCTGCCTTAGAATATAAACAACTTGTCTAATTCTTAACACAAAGCCTGGCATACATCAAGTGCTTAATTAATGCTCCTGCTAAAAGGGGGCCTTCAAAATCATCTCCAGGAATTCCTAACTTAGAAATTCATAAACTTGTTTAAAATATTTTAAAAACTTGTTAAAATAAATTTTGTTATTTGTTAAAATAAATATTGTTAAAACTTGTTTAAAAAAATCTTTGAATGCTATCCACATCCAGAGAAAGAACTATGAAGTCCAAGGGCAGATCAAAACATGCTATTTTGACTTTTTAGTTTGCTTTTTCTTTCTTTGTTTTTCCCTTTTGTTCCGATTCTTCTTTCACAACGTGATTAATGTGGAAATATGTTTAAAATGATCGTGCATCTACAAGCTATATCAGATTGATTGCCCTCTTGGGGAGGGAGGAAGGGAAGGGAAGGGCGAGAGAAAAAATGGAAATCAGAATTTCATAAAAGTAAATATCTTGAAAAATATCTTTACGTGTAACTGGGAAAAATAAAATATGATTGCAATTTTAAAAAGTAAAAAGCAGAAAAGAAAGGAAAAAATAAAAGTAAATGTCAAAAACAAATTTTAAAAATAAGAAAAATGCGAAATAATTTTGATAATTTAGTATAATTCATTTCCTAAGTAATCAGGCATATTTTATTCAAAGCATGTAAATAAAATGTATTGTAAGGAAGGGTTGATAGACTTGACCATCCTGAAAAAAGGTCCAGTACATAACATGTTAAGAACCTCTAACTTCTAGTCTACCTCCTCTATTTTCCATTTTCTGTTCCCTCCATGAACTTTTCATCTTTTAGGGCCTAAGTTTCCACTAAAACATCTGGCAGATGGGTAAACTGAGGCTCGAGGTGATCATATAACTTGATTGTTGGCAGCCTCTGGATTAGAGGAAATCCAGCCATGGATGAATATTGTTGCCTTTGGGGGCTGCCCTCCCTCCATGAATTTTTCATCTCTCAGAGCCTACGTTTCCAGGTGGGTAAACTGAGGCTGAAGGCGACAAACATCGCTTGACTGTAGGTCATCAAGGGGATTGTTGGCAGAAACTGGACCAGAGAGAATCCAGCTACAGATGAGTTTGTTGCCTTTGGGGGCTGTTCTCTTCCCCACCTTAGCCCCAGATCCTCCCAGGATCTCCAGCTCTGCCTCTGCTTCCACCTGGGAGGCCCTGGGAAAGGCTCGGACTTTGGACATCCCCAAAGGACAGGCTTCTGTCTTATGTCCCCCTCCTTCTTCCCTTTACCCCCAAATGAAAAGTACCCATTTCCCTAGAGATGGGGCAGCTGAGAGAGTTTTAAGGCAGCTTTGACATCCCCCAGAACCCTCCTCCACCCCAGAAAATAAGCTTAGAAGCAGAATTAGATCAAAATCCCCCTTATCTCCTTCTAACGCTTATCTCACTGTTCTGTTCTCCCTGCCAAGGACCATCCCTCACCCCTTTATCCAGTCCTGCTCTCCTTCCCAGGGTCACCCCCCTTAGTCCCTGGCTGCCCATTCAGAACCTTGGCCATAGATGGGCATTTTAGAGAGCCTTGTTCCCTGCCCCTCCTCCTAAGACTGGCAGCGTGGAGGTCCCTGGAGGGGAGAGGAGCCCCTCTCACAGCCCCCTTTCTTTCCAATCCCTCTGCAAAAAGCCTTGCTGGAAAGTCTCCTTTTCCCTTTCCTGGCTTGTAGCTCTTCTCCTACCCAACTTCCTCCGCCTGTATCTGATTCCCAAGCAATGTTCTTTGCTCCCAGGGGACTTGTGAGCCCTGCTGAACCCAAGGGAAGCCTATTTCTAATGGGGGGACTTCAGGCACAGTGATTGGGACGTGGGAGCCAGTTTCTCAGCCCCCCACCCCACCCCTGCTGAGTCTGGCCTGGGCGGGGGGTGCTCTGGGAAGGGGCAGTGACTGCTGACGTGGCTGCAGCAGGAAGCCCGTTACTTGCAGGGGGATGGGGTGGCCCACTGGAATTTCTCCACCCCCACCCCAGTTCCCAAGGCCCAGTCCCACAAGTCACTAAAGAGTTAAACTGGGAAATCTAACCCTCAAGTCGTCAGAGCCAAACCAGAGCAGGGCTGGGAGGAAGGGGGGAGGGATCAAGAGGGAGGGAGCCAGGAGGAGGAGGAGGGGAAACCTGGGACCCAGCTCGGTCCCCTCCCTCCCTCCCGCCCGCCTTGGCCGGGTCCTGGTGCCAGCAGAGTTATTATTACAGCGATGGGCCAGGGAGCCAGAGGCAACCAGCAGCCCTGGGCCTGACTAAGCCGCTCAGCCCGGCCTTCATGGTGAGTCATGAGTGGGGTGGGAGAAAGTGGGGAGCCCCCTCCCCTGGAGAGCTGTGTGGAGGGAGGGGCTCAGCCCTCCCCCTCACTGGCTGACTTCCCACTGGAGGAGAGGCCCCTTGCTCCGAGGCTCTCCTTCCTGCCTTCCATCCTCTCTTCTTCCTCCTTCTTTGCTGATTTTCCCACTGCAGTCAAAAGGCCTGGATTCGAATTCTGACCCCACCACTGCTCTCTGGAGCAAGGCGATCCCTTTCTGAGCCTCGGTTTCTGCTCATTGAAGGCACTGCACTAAGATGATGTCTGAAGTCTCTTTCTGCTTGACACCCAATGACCTCCTTCCTCCCCTGACAAGCCTGAGCCTGGACCATGAGCAACCCCTTCCATGCCCCCTGACCCTGAGGGATTCCCCTCCTTCCTGCCTTCCCCATGCTCCTCTTCCTCCAGACCCTCAGCACTAGCCAGCTCTGACTCATCATTAGCTCCAGCTGCAGAATAAGTGGGTTGGAGTGGGGGCGGTGGGGTGGGGGGGACTCTAAGCAAATGACTTTTGTTGGGGGGTAGGTGGGAGATCCAGCTTACAAAGGGGAGGAAGGAAGTGGGGCTTTTCCAGGGCATTTCCTTCCCTCTGGACTCCCAAGAGGATGAGGATACCCTCCCCCTTCTAAAGCCAGCATCCCTCAGGCCGGTCCTTCAAGGTAGCATCAGCCACACAGCCCTGTCACACAGCCACAGACTGACTTTGACTCTTTCTCCTCTGCATCTTGCAGGATGTTTTCTTGCCAGCCCAGATGGGATTCTGGGGGGCCGATGAGGAGATGAGAGGGTTTGGAGCTGGGAAGCTGGGGTCTGATCCCAAAGGAAAAAGGCAGATCTGTCCTGTCCTTAGCCTTGTACTTGGAGGAGAAAATCAGGGGCTCTCTGGTGGGGTAGAGTGGGACCTTCTTCCCAGTTCTGATAACTTAGTAGATTTTTGTTCTTTTTTTCTAATTCTCTGAGACTGAGGCTTGCTTTTTCCTGGAGATTCCTATAGGCATAGTCCAAATGGTTTTAAATTGAAAAAAGGTGGGGATGGAGGGGGAACCTTGAAAATAAAATTCTCTCTCAACTCTCTTGTTCTCTGCTCCATCACTCTGACCCCGAATGGCCCCACTGGCCTTAGCTGAAGTCCTGGGGTCTGGAGCCAAAAGGCTCTTACAGATGGTTTGGGGTGGAAAGCTGGCCTTGGCCCTGGGTTCCAGAGAGGTGCTGTTGAATTCAATCACTTTCTTGCCTCTTGCTCATAAAGCCAATTTTGCAGAAATTTCCTAGAGCTCTTTACAAAAAGAAGTCATTCTAATGGAACAGAAATCAGGAACTAAGATAGGGCCAGGGGTGATGCTGTTCTTGGGGGACTGTTACATCCTGGTATTCAAAAGCTGCCTCTGCTGATCCATAGGGTCAGTCCTGTGCCCAATTCCCAGACTAAATCAGGATCACCACGGAATAGAGATGATTGGTGTGACTGTTACTTAAAAAAAATTGACTTAGAATTGGAGAATAGAGTTGCAGAGGCCATCTAGTCCAAGCTGATCTCATTGGGCATTTTTCCCACAACAAATCTGGCAAGTGGTCATCCTTCCTGGTCTGGAAACCTCCAGGGATGGGGCCCATTGACCTTTTGAACTGTTCCAGTTGTTAAAGAGTCAGATTATCACCGGGGTCATTTTCTATCCCAGATGACAAGACCATTCCCCCTTTTCTCCTTTGGGCTTTTGGCCCTGCACTTCCTCATTTAGGTCGCCATGGCGACAGCCTCCCTGTCTCCCGGATGGGCTGCCCTCTTACTCCCACTCTTGGTGCTTGGGATGCCCACCGAGGAGCCCGCACCTGAGACACCTTCCCCAGTGCCGGGGGGCTGCCGGCGATGCTGCCAAGAATCGGAGTCCCTCAACCCTGAAATGGCCAGTCCATCTGCTGTCCCCTATGTGATACCTGAGGTGAGACCCTACATCAACATTACCATCCTGAAAGGTGAGTGTCTAACATGCTTCTGCCCTCTACTGGGCATCTGGGTGGGGGAGAATACATAGGACGGGGGGCTTGGGGTCCTTTCTAAGGGTAGATATCCAATGATTCAAAAGGCTCATGTGGTGGTTATATAATACTGTTCTATAACCTTCCAGAGCCCCCTCTGGGATACATAGAATCCCAGCAGCCTTCTGGGCAACTTTCCCAGAGTGCTCTGTATATTTCCAGCTACTTAGGAAAAGCAACTGTCCAGTAGTTTTAGCCAGCCTATTGGGACCATCGAGTCATAGGACAATAGGATTTAGAACTAGAAAGCTTTTGGAAACCAATCTCCCTTTTTCAGACAAGAGGAAAGTAAATCTCTGCCCCACTTCCTTCAAATCTTTCCTTTAAATGGGACATGCTTCTTAGAGCAAGGAGCATGCTCTCAATACCAAGCCACTAAATGGGTATTCAGGGGCCAGCACGCCATATTTCTAGTGCTCCCCCAAGTTTGTTGTCCTTTCCTCACCCTCCCACTTCCACATTGCACAGACTTGGAACATCCATGCTTCCTGTCCGGTGCTGACACAGGCTTAAGACATCACCTCTCCCAGGACATTGTTCCAGGGGTGTCTACCATAAGACAAAGGTAGAAGAAAGACCCAGTGATTCCATTGACATTCCTCTGACAGGCTGGTCAAACTCATTGCAGCCCTCACAAACAAACAAAAAATCCCTAGAATTACAAAGGAAACCAACTATTTTGGAATATGATTAAAATTGTTTTTAACAAATTCATATTTCCTATATAGAGTCCAATCCCCCATTCTTTTTTTTTTGGCTGAGGCATTTGGAGTTAAGTGACTTGCCCAGGGTCACACAGCCAGAATGTGTTAAGTATCTGAGACCAGATTTGAACTCAGGTCCTCCTGACTTTCCCGCTGGTGCTCTATCCACTGTGCCATCTAGCTGCCCTAAATCCCCAATTCTTTAAATTAATAAACTAAGCCTCAGTCAAGTTAGAGAGAGTTATCACACGCTAATCTTAATAAGGAGGTTTGAACCCAGGTCCTTTTGGCTTCCAAGATAATGGAGCTTCTATTCTACCATGAAAATGTTTCTGTTGTTATTGAAAATATGCTTATTATATTATTCTATATCACACATAGAAGGTTGCTTATTATGTTATATTATATTTTTTTCCTAATTTTACCAGCAATTTCTGAGTGAAGGAGGATATTTACTAGAAAGAGCTTTAGGTATAAAGTCTACAGATATGGGTTGGAAAGCTGACTTTTCTGCTCACTACCAGTTCCCCTCCCTGGGCCTCAGTTTACCCATGGGTTCTGCCTCTTTCTTTCTGATCAATCCCACCAGTTCAGATGATGGAGCAGAGAGGATCACCACATCTAATGCTCCTGTTCATTTGGATAAGCCTCTTGTGGCCCCTTCAATTATAATTGTTGGTAGAAGCTTCTCCAACATTAGCATCATGCTTCCTCTTGGGAGGTTGTTAGGAAGCCTCTTCTCCAGGTGCAATGACACGATAGTGTCTAAACAGTGACTACAGCCCTTCCAGGACCGAAACTCCCGGGCATTGGCTCTCCAAGGCTTGTGTAGTGCCAAAGATAGATCCCCGGAGGCTCTTTGGTAGTCCCTTACTATTCTCTGCATCAGGCCGCTGCCTTGTAGCTGCATCATATTCTAGCCAGACTTTCTGTTGAGCCAAATGGACACCTGCTGCCTTGAAGCATGATAATTGTCCATGGTAAGATCCTTCTGGCTACATTGCCTACTCCATAGTCCAGAGGCTTGTTTAGAGACATGGCCAGGAGTGGAGGATTTAGGCACAAATTTCTAGATGCCTACTTTTCTAAATTATTTCACTGGGGATCTGAGAAGATTCTTAAACAGTTAGTCTGTGTCCTTTCTTGGATGCTTTCCCTACTACCTTCTATCCCCACCCAAGAATTTGCAGCCATGTGCAAAATCCTCACAAGGATACCCTTGTTATGGTTTAGCTCTATCTGGTCTCTATCCAAAACAACACACACACACACACACACACACACACACACACACACACACATACACACACACACATGCACACACACACACACCCCAATGGCCCTTGGGGGCTGGTTGAATTAAATACCCTATAAGACTCTTCCCCTTTCTAAATCTAGAAGCAAGTCCTAGAACTGGTCCTTCTCCAAGTTGGGCAGCCATACTGTCCCTTATCCCTTAATTTCCAAGAGAACACTCCTGGCCGTGCTCATTTCTGCCTTGGTGCCTGCTGAAATATCCCTCCAACTAGCTCAGTGCTGATGCATGCTGCCTGCTAGGACATTGCTAAAACAGATAATTTAGCAGTATTCCCTCCTCTACTAAAACTATTATCCCGGATGAGCCCACAAGATTAACCTCTGACTCAGAACCAGTATTGAGCGCATGTATACCGAGTTCAACCTTTGGAGGCTTTTCAATAATTTAAATAATGATTCCATCTCTTCCTAAAGCTAAGGCCCTGGCAATACACATATTTGACTCATTTCTAATCCTCCCTAGTGCATTCAGTTCCCTTGAAAGTATCAAGATAACAAAGTATGGGATATGGAACTGATTCACAAAAATTCAGTAAACAGCAGGGTAAATGTTGAGAAGTAAGAATGGTGAGAAGAAATTGATTGTTTAGTTATATATATTATATACATCATATATATATATGTGATGTATATAATATATATAAAACAATAAAAAATATTGTTGTTATAAAAATAAAATTTAATTGTGAAATGAAGAATAGCAGAGGAAATTTCACAGTATAAGAGATTTAAAACTCATGGGTCATCTATTTTGATCAGTTCATTTTACAGAGGAAGAAGCTGAGGGTCAGAGAGGATGTGTCATTTGCTCACAATCTCCCTGGTAGTGAGCAGCAGACCAAGATTTGGACCTGCACCCTCTAAATCCCAATCCATAGGGAGGTTTGAACCTGGGTCCTTTTGATTCCCAAGATAATGGAGCTTCTACTCTATCATCACATTTCTGTCACCTCTTTAGCAAAGCAGGGGGTACAACCCTCTTTCTAATGGGTGTCATTATTAGCCGGGATCTTTGCCAGAGAGTCGATTACAATCCATTAAAACAAAGCCTCAAATCATAACTAGAATGAGCCTTGCATTATGGGTGACTACAAGAATAACTAGCTGTTTTAAGGCAATATCATTTTATTCACACAATCCTGTGAGGCAGGGCCTGTTATAATTGTTTCCATTTTACCCATAGGAAACAGAGGCTGAGAGGAGATAATAATCTAGCCAGGGTCACACAGTGTTTGATCTCAGATCTTCTTAAGTCCAAGCCCACTATTTTATCCACTGGGCGAATTGAATCAAATAGCTTCCCCGGCTCTCTGTTCTCTTGTTTCCCTTTGGGTTCTCAGCTTGCTTTCTTGCTTTGCTCGGTATCATGTTCTTCTATCCTTGGTGCTGTGGTTATTAAGCACTCTGGACCACGTTACGGCCCGCCCTCCTCACTGGAAGGAGGCAGCCTCTGTCCGCTGACCTGACTTGTGTTACTCTTCCCCACTGTTACTCTGCTACCTCGCTCATCTTCCTCCGTATTCCATCTCCTGGAAGCTCCTCTCTCCTTTTCCTTTGGACCTATGGCGTTAGGGAATTGCCTACTCCACTATATCAGTATCTAGATCCCCTCCTGGCCCGTCAGGTTGTGAAAGGAGAGACTGAGTGTCTTACTCCTCTCAATGAGACAAGAGCCCGTCTAACAGTTGGGGGACTTTGGATGAGTCAGTGAACTTTATCTGCAAAATGATTGGATGGGATTAAATACTCCGTAAACCCTCCTCATGTCTAAAACTACAGACCGTCTCTTGCTGTGTGTAAGCAGAATTTTTATGGTGGAATTTGTGGTGTTGTGACACAGGGGGATGATGTCTTTGGGAGTGGGTGTTCTCCACAGGACTGTGTAGAGATATGTTTGCTTGGAAGGAATGGATTCTGGGGCGATTGAAATGGCCTATGTAGGAGAAGGAGTAGTCCTTAGTTATCACCCTGCAATAGCCACTCACCCTGATGCGCTTTACTTTGTAGGAGAGAAGGGAGACCGGGGTCCCTTTGGGATGCCAGGGAAGATGGGCAAGGAAGGCTCCCGGGGAGAGAGAGGGCCTCAGGGCCCCAAAGGGGCCAAAGGCCAGGCTGGCAGCCCTGGGGAGCCATGCCAGACACGGTACTCGGCTTTCTCCGTGGGCCGCAAGAAGGCCCTGCACAGCACCGAGGACTATCAGCCCCTGCTCTTCGATACGGTCTTCGTCAATCTGGACGGCCGATTTGACATGTTTTCAGGCCACTTCTCGGCCCCCATCGCCGGCATCTACTACTTTAGCCTCAATGTCCACACCTGGAACTTCAAGGAGACCTACTTGCACCTGATGCGCAATGAGGAGCCTACTGTTATCCTGTACGCACAGCCCAGTGACCGCAGCATCATGCAGAGCCAGAGCGTCCTGCTAGAGATGGCCTCTGGGGACCGCGCTTGGGTGCGCCTCTTCAAGCACCAGCGGGAGAATGCCATCTACAGCGATGACGTGGACACGTACATCACTTTCAGCGGCCATCTCATCAAGCCAGGGGACGAGTGACCCCCTCAACTCCCCCCCAATCTGTACCTTCCCAGCACTTCTCCCATCTCCTCCACCTCTTCAACCATGCCATGGAAGGGGGCAATCAAGCCCCCTGGTGCTCCCCCAGCTCCCCTCCCACTTGGACAAATCATGTTCCTTCTCTGACCTCAGTTTACTCATCTATCAATCCTTTTTTTCTTCTCCCCTTCTCCCTTCTCTTCTTCATAGTCCTTCCATTATTCCATTCATTCATTCCATATGCATTTATTAAGCACCTATTATCTGCTGGACACTGTACTCTGGGGATACTACTTCCTGCCCTGGGGAGCTCTCTTCCTTCTGGGCTCCCCTCTGTCTCTCCACTTCTCCGCCTAGGCCTGTGGTTGCTAATGATTCTCTCCCAGCTCCTGCCCCGTTGCCCCCTGCTCTCTGGATGTTTCCCCCACCAGCAGTGGCTCCCCCCTACTCCCTCCCACCCTTTCCTCAGTGTCCCTCCTGCCCTCCTCCATCCCCCACATTACTGAATCCAAAGTATAGACACTAAAAGACCAGAGGCAGGGGACGATCTGTCTGTGGATAAAGAGTAAAATAGGACCAGATCTCAAAGCAAAGACACCTGGCAGTCCGTTCTCTGGTGGTTTCCTTCCCCTTCCCACCAGCCTCCACTGGCCAGGCCTTGATAAACAGCTGGACCACAGCTGGGTTTCCACCCTGATGAGGCCTCCAGGCTTCCTTGACCCGTGGAATAGCCTGTTCCTCTGTTCTCTCAGAGATGGGCAGACAAGGGCCCCTTTATCTCCTTTTTCTCCATGGGCCAGCTTCCCAGGGACTCCAAGGCTAACCCATTCTCCTCTCCACTTGTTCTGCCCCTGCCTAGGGCAGGCTGCGGCCTATAATGTGAAGCTCACCTTGTTAAACTCCCCCTTTTCCCATGGTGCTAAGGAAACACAACTCAGTCTTGCCTTCGGGTTCATCTTGGTGCTCCCCACTTATGAAGGGCCAAGACTAAGCAAGGGAGAGGGAGAGGAGAACAGGAAGATTTCCCCTTCCCCCCAGCAGGCCTGGGGTATCTGGAAAGGGGAGAAAAACAAAGGAAGAGGATGTCTAATTCTTCCTGACCCCCAAGAGGAAAGAAGAACAGAAATGGGTTAGATGAAATAACCTTGGTTCTACAAATCTGTGATTCTAAGAGTCACTTGGGGTGAGGGAGAGAGGCCTAGAAATGGGGTTCAAGGATGTCACACTATATCTCCCCAACAAATTGAGGAGTTTGGGCCCCAGGGACCTTGGGAGTTCCCCTGGACTGGCTAACCTCTCCCAGGGATCCTCAAGAGAATGGGCCCTTCTGGAAGCATCCACGGTGGAGGGGACAGAGCTGAGACCCTTAATTCCTTCCCTTCCCCCATTCCCTCCATGGTCCCCAATCTCCTTCTTCCAGGATTGGCCTCCAGCTCCTTGGTGCTAATTCCTCCTGGCCTGCTTGGGCAGGTCAGGCCCTGGTGCTTCTGTGGGCGGGAGCCGAAAGGGGATGCGCTCCGTGTTGCACATTCGCTGGTGCTTGAGGTGACCTACATGTGCAGTAGCACCCAAGGTCACAGAAGATATAACCCCAAACCACAGTGACATTTTGGTCTTGTCTCAGGCTGATTAAAAACCAAGAAAAATGCTTTTTCTCAGCACTTATCCGGGCTCATTCTTCTTTGGACTGGTCCCTGCAACACCCGTTTCACAATTCCCAGGGGGTTGAAAGAAACCAAATGGGGATGTAGAAGGGGAGCGGTAAGCTCACCCCCAGGTTTGTCATTTTCCCCATTTCAGAGAGGCCTCCTTAAAAGCCACATCCTCAGAGAAGTAGCAGGCTTCAAATGAGCACTGGCTTGGGAGACAATCGTTGGGTTCCGAGACCCTTAGAGGGCTTCGAGACTGGCCCCCTTTGGGACAGTGAGTGGGGTGTCTGGATGGGACTGGACAGTCAGGAAAATGTGGGATGTGATGGCACTGGAATCAGGAAAATATCGGGTCAAATCTGGACTTGGATCTCACTCTGCGGCCCTCAAGTAATCTCTTTCTGCCCTTTCCTTAACTGGAAAATGACAATAATCATAATATTTTACCTCCTTAGAGTTGTTGTCAGGACACACGGGATAATATTTCTAAAGTAGTTCCATGCCTGGAACATAGTAGACATTTAATAAATGCTCGTTTCTTTCCTTCCTTCCCCCATTTTACAGTTGAGAAAACTGAGGCTAAAGAGACTAAAGGATTCACTCAAGAGCAAGATCAAGAAGTAGATTCTAGATAAAGGAACCTTTATTTGGAGGACAGAAAATCCCTTCCCCCTATTAAGGGCTCTGGATCTCAGAGGGTTCACAAACTTGAATGCAAATATATATATATATATATATATATATATATATATATATATATTTACATATTATATTTAAATATATTTACATATTATATTTAAATATATTTACTATATAAACATATTTAATATATTTGAATATAAAAATATATTAACATTGTAGAAAACATTTTATATGTAAATATATTTACATATGTTTACATATTACATTTAAATATATTTAATATATAAACACATTTCACATACTTAAATATAAAACATATTCACATTGTATGATAGTATATTATATATGTAAATATATTTATATATTACATATTTAATATATAATTTAATTTAACATATAATTTATGTATTAAATATATAATGGAATTTGACATATAATTTCTATACTTGTATATACAATTTTATATTGTATATTTACATATACAATTTTGTATATATAATGCAATTTTATATATAATTGTATATGCAATCTTGTGTATCTATACCTATAATTTATATATTGTATATAAATTATATAACTTAATTTTTCATTTAATTAATAAAGTTCAAGAGTAATTCCTATATGACACATATATTTAAATTTTTTAGCAACCTTTGATTTCCTTTGTAATCTCATGTATTTTATCGTGTTCATTTAAAAACATTATTCTTAGAAGAGGTCTATATTCTTTACCAGATCGCTTAAGGGGTACTTGAAACAAGCAAGGTTTGGCCTAATATTGTGTGGCTTGGCTCAGTCAGAGGAGGTAGGATTTGAACCCTAACCTGGCTCCAGTGATTGTCCTTTCCTGACTCTGTCATTTACTAGACATGACAAGCCTACTGTATCTCAGTTTCCTTCATGGTAAAATAAGGAAGTTAAATTCAGTGATTTTTTGAACTCTTTCAATCTAAAGCTGGGAACCTGGGATCCCTTCCAGGCATTTTTAAAAAAAAAAGACAAGATTTTTTTTTTTTTCTTTGCTGAAATAGTAGATATCAGGTAGCTTGGGATAGGAGCTAGGGATGGAAGAGAAATGAGGATCTTGTACTAGATGGTTAGGAATCAGGAGAGTGGGTCAAGCCCAGGCTCTCCCAATAACTCACTCTGGGATCTTGGAAAAACCATCTTCTTTCTTTTGGGACTTTCCTTTTCTCTGTTAAAATGAATGGGAGCGGGGATGGGGGAAGATCAGTTAAATTCAACTATTATATGAATTGATACTTCTGTTCTGGATTGTAGACTGGTACATGGAATGGGAGTTTCCTTCCAAATCTGATGCTTTTACAGAGCACAGATGGGAAGGGATCCACAGGCTCTGGGATAAGTGTGGGGAAGTCTGCCTTGTAATTTAGGATGCCGGATTAGGGCAAGACAGCCTCAGAGAATTTTTAGAAATTTGCTGGATTGGTCATCAGACTAATCTACTATTTTGAAGAGGATGTGTTTAGGGAGAATTTCTAATCCCCCATCTAAGGCCCTCTAATTCTCCCCCCACCCATCTAATCCCCCTTCCATTGACCTAGAAATTGATTTTCTCCAATCACTGTCATAAGAAGATAGGCTTGGTTGGAGCTGGAAGGAATCTTAGAAATCAGCTAGCCCATTGCCTCATATTAAGATAAAATAAGATAAGAAAGATAAGAAAATGAAGACTGAGAGACATTAAATGTTCTACCCAAGATCACGTAGCTAGCCAGCTTTCAAACCTTGCTTCTCTGATCCAAGAGTTATCCTTACTTCTCTTTTGGTAATTTTTTCAATGAACAATAATTTACTTTCTATTCCTCCTTTTCTACTCCTAGAGAAAAAAGAAAGGAGGAAGGAAGGAATGAGGGAAAGAAGGAAGGAAGAAAGGAAGGAATAGGAGAGAGGGAGGGAGGAAAGGGAAAGAAGGAGGAAAGTAAGAAAGAAAAAAGGAAAGAAGGAAGGAGGAAGGTAAAAGAAAAGAAAAGAAAAGATTAGATAAGAAGGAAGGAAGGAAGTAAAGAGGGAAGTAAGAAAGAAAAAAGGAAGGAAGGAGGGAGGGGAGGAATGAAAGAAGGGAATGAAGGAAAAAATAAGAAGGAACAAAAGAAGGAGGGAAGACTGGGAGGAAGGAAAGGAAGAAAAGAAAGGAAGGGAAGGGAAGAAAGAAGGAAGAAAGAAAAATGAAGAAAGAAGAAAAGAAGGAAGCAATGAAAGAGGAAAGGAAAGAAAGAAAAAAGAAAAGAAGGAAAGAAAAAAATCAAACAAAATCCTTTTAACAAAACCCCAGCCCTCTTTCAATTGCATCATTTTCTTTGCTGGAAAGTCATCTTTTGACATAAATGCCAGAGTTCTTTCTAATACACTACTAGGCTGTCTTCTCTCCTTCAGTGGCAGGGCACTGTGGAATTTCCTGGACTTTCTGGCACATGCAAAAGCAGATTCTGGACAGGGTTTGTCACCAGAGACAGACAGGGTCAAAAGCTGCAAAGGAAAGCCTGTATTTGTGCTTTTAAAATACCTCCCTCTCCATGGGTGGCGGACTTTTTTTAAAGTATTAAAGTTTTTAACAGTCCCCTGAGATAAGTTGGCAAGTATTTATCATTCATTTAAGTGTGTGTATTTACACATATTCTTATGTACATATATTTATGCATATGGAAACACACACACACACACACACACACACACACACACATATATATATATATGTATATTTACTCCCATGCCCATTTTACAGATGGCCAAATTGAAGTTCAGTAACTTTGTCAATGGTCAAGTAGCTGATTTTAAGTAGAATTTTTTTGTAGGGGGGAGTTTTTCCCCAAACTTAAGTGATGGGGATTTAGTGCTAGAGTTCTTAGGCTTTTTAGTGCCTTGGACTCCTTAGGCCAGGCCAGTGTGGTGCAAGCTATTGACTTACTTTTCAGAATCATGTTTCTAAACATAAAATAAAACACACAGAATTAGAATAGAGAACAATTAATTACACTGACATATAATTATCAAACTTTTTCAAATCAAGTGCATGTTCTTCAGGCTAAGAAGTCTGATTCTAGCCTGTCCTACCCAGAATAACCTAAATGGGCCTGGTGAGGGTAAGGGATTGTCCTCCATTCATTTAAGGAGGAATGGAGGAGAATTGGAAAGGGGATTGGATGTGAAGACTCTGGATCTAGGTTTGCATTGCCAATTAATTATTTCTGAGCTACAGGACTTTGGGCAAGATAGGGCTCAGGTTTCTCATCTGTAAAGTGTAATTGTTGGGGACAGGGGAAGAGACTAGATGGCATCTTGGGATCCATCTAAGGTCTAGATCTTAACTTGGCAAGTAATTTAAGATTTCTGGATCTCAGTTTCCCTATTTGTAAAAATCGGAGAAGTGATCTAGAAAAATCTCTAAAACCTCAATTTCAGAATTTAATCTGAAGAACTCTGAGATCCCCTAAAAAACATTGTCTTTCTTGCCCCCCCCCATATATCTCTCACCCCAAACTGGTGGGGTTTCACTTCTTGCCACTGTGTTTTGGGAAGTTGCTCAGATGGGTGAAGAGCAGCTGTGGTGGGGTGGAAATGGCTCTCAATCTGGCGCTGCCCCTAACCAGCTCGGTGCTCTGGTCCATGCCATTTCCTCTCTCTGAATTTCGGTTTTCTTATTGGTCAAAGGAGCTGGTGGTGAGGATCCTATGACCTGTAAGGCCCCTTCCAGTCCTGACATCCCCAGTTCTAAACTCTCTCCCAGCTCTGATTTGACATCCCCGTTTTAAACCCCCTCCCAGCCCTGACATCCCCTGTTTTAAACCTCCTCCCAGCCCTGACATCCTCTGTTCTAATGTCTCTCCCAGCTACAACAGAGTATTTTTCCCCTCATTTGTAATTATCTCTTCTCTCTCCAAGATTGCAGACTCCTCAGAGCTGGGCTGGGTTTTGATTACAGGCTCAGTATATATACAGGATCAGGAAGGGCCTAGTTGTTGGATGGCCAGGTAATTACACTTCCTTCTTGGAGCCATGAGCTGTCTGGACTCCCACCTTATCTTGGAGACTGGCCTGGATCAGAGGGGACTGGTCTTCCCTCCCACTGGCCTGCCCTCAGTGCTCCTGATGTCACCCTTGTGTCCTTATGTCTTAGCTTCAGATCCCAACTGTAAATAAGAGAAATTCAGGCCAGCAGATTGACCGATCAATCAATCTGCTGGTCAATTGATCACTGAGTCAGTTGATGAGCCATTCTGGTGGAGAAGAGACTCTTGCCCCCAACAACCACTGACCACCTGCAACTGGCAAACAGGCAACCCCTAAGAGTCCTGAGAATGAGCAAATCATTGCCCCAAATCCTCTTCACCCTTCCTTGAGCCTCCAGCCCAACCTATGTACCACCCTCCAGGCAAACAGTCCCATGGGGAAAGGAGCCATCATTCACATTAACTGTTACCTAACTGCCATACCATTTGAGTGTGAGCATCCTAGCTGTGTGACCTTGAATCAGTCACTAGACTCCAATTTTCACACCTGTATAATGGGGGAGGAAGGTTGGACTGAATCATTTCTAAAATACCTTCCAGTTTTTTTAGGTTCCTCTTCATTGAAGGCCTGCTTTGCGTGAGACTCAGGTTAGGAGCTTCAGAAGCTAAAGAAGAAGGCTTGATCCTCGGTTTCAGCAATTATGAATTTCACAAAAGAAAGAAGGAACAGAATCCACATTACAAGGAAAGTCACCCATGAACAGGGGATTCATAATCTCCGGAGTGCACCTGTTAGGGAAATGGACAGAAATGGAGGAAATTGTGGAAGCCCCCAAGAAAGGGCAACTCCTGACGTGGGTTTCTAAAACGTGGTGGGTTTAACAGAGAGGGGAGCAGGGAGGCACTTCAGACAGAGCGTTCTCCCTGACACATAGCTCTGCCAAGCCCTGAAAATCACACAGACTATTCATCCACCAAGAGCCCCAGTAATGTGGTGAAAAGAAAGAGACACCCACGGGTGCCATGGAGATCCCATGGGATCATTTTTCTTTTTTTAGGGCCTTGGAGATAGTAAGAAGCCCTATCTTGTAAGAAATAAATGAGATACTCTGTTAAAAGTGCTTTGTAACCTTAACGCACTACCATATGCATAGATATGCATATGTATATCACATATAATGCATGTATAATGTAAATATTGCATCAAACATATTATATTTAAACATTGAATATTTAAATTTACTGTTTAAATATTAATATAAAATAATATATTAATAAATACAATTAAATATAAATAAATATAAAATATATGCTCTTGCATATGGGAGCTAGAGCTAGAGGTCAAAAAGCTGGAATCCCTGCAGGGAAAGGGTGGGGCGAAAAGCTCTGGACTGTGACCAGATGGTGGAGGCCAGGCTTAGAGTCAGAATCCTGGGATCAATCATAGCACGGAGCTAATCCAACTTTCCTTCACACACAGAGAAGGAAACCAAGTGCCCAAAGTCACACAGCTAAAAAAAAATTATATATGTATATATCTATATCTATATCTATATCTATATCTATATCTATATCTATATCTATATCTATATCTATCTATATAGATAGATAAATAGATAGATATAGATAGATAGATATATACATTTCTATAATATAAATGTATAGATATAATTAGCTATGTTAGAATATGAATATATCAAATATAACATCTATAATATATTTATTTGTTTATTATTTATTTGCTCACATTTATTTAATATAATCTAATATGAGAAATAGAAAAATTATAATATAAAATGTAAATATGCTTAAACATATTGTATAAATTGTATAGATAATACAAATGTGTAGCATAATCTTACATATGTAGAAATATAATAATATGTAGAAATAAAATATAATATATGTAGAAATATCCTATTATGCATGCATATGACATGTGTATACATAATGTATATGTGATATTTATGTATATTTTTAGTATAAATGCTAGATATCATTCTCGATAAATCAATAAAACTAAAGTATGAGTTATATATTACATGATACATTATTATCTAGACCTAAATCAATTAAATTAGATGTAATTGTTTTTGTTATTATGCATCCAATATGAATTATATATCTTATAGATAGTATATATATACCAGTAGCTAGGTGGTACAGAGAAGAGAGCTCTGGGTCTGGAATCAGGAAGACCTGAATTCAAATATAAACTCGGAGGTTGACTAGCTGCGTGACCTTGGGTAAGTCACATAATTCTACTTGTCTTATTTCATCATTTGCAAGATGAGGGAAAAAATAGAAAAAGAAAAAATATTCCAGTATCTTTGCCGAGAAAACTGGAAATGGGAAAATGAAGAATTGGAAGCAACTAAGTGGCTCAATGCATAGAAAGTTGAACCTGGAATCAGGATTACCTGGGTTTAAATGTAGCCTTAGAAACTCTAGATAAATCACTTAACCTACTTAACCCACTTAATCCAAAAGGATTAAGATACTTTTCCGGTATTTTTGCCAAAACAATCTCTTGAACATTATGGTACATAAGATAATGATAGTTGTATTACAACTAACCACCACCTCATATATATAACCCAGACCCATTGTTCCATTTATTTATAATTCACAAATATATTTAAATAACTGGCAAGCTGTAGGCTCTCCAGAGATGGGTAAATTGAATGTGGGGAAGAGCCTGAAGATTATGTCATAGAAGAGTCCCTAAGGTCCAGGGGAGTTTTATCGAGAAGAGAAGAATCCAAGGGAGGTCAGGACATAATGGCTATGTTTGGAAGGGCCATTGGAATAGATTTGATTTCTTTTGCTTGGTCTCAGAGGACAGATCCCAAAGCAAGGAGGGGGTTGAGATAGGGAGGAGGAAGAAAGGGGCAGATGGGATTTGTGGAGAGACAAGCTTTGGCTTGGGGTCAGAATCAAGCTCCTAAATTCTCAGAGGTCTTCCAGAGCGGGACGGCCTGTCCCCGGATGTCTAGAACTCCCCATCCCTGGAAGTCTGTAAGCAGAGGCTGGCTGTCCAGACCCTGAGGATGTTGCAAAGCGGATTTCTGACTCTGGAGGGCTGGGCCAGATGCTGCTAGAGGCCCTGAAAGCTCTGAGATCTGTGACATGAGATAATAGACAGAAATATGATTTTGTGAAAGTCATAGAGTTACCCAGATGAAAGGGATTGTCCGAGTTCCAGGAGAGCCGGGGGTCCTGAGCCAGGAAAGGAAGTGATAAATTTTCTGCTCCTCCTCCTTGGACTGCCCCCCTTTTCTCCATCCGCCCATCACAGTAGCACACACACACTGCCACGTGTAAGTAGAGTGGGGGAGGAGGAGGGAATGGGCAGGAGGGAGGAGGGACCTCAAAGTGTAACCCGACCAGGAACAGATGTAAAGAAAATTAGGAGGTATAGGGAGTGGGGAGAGAGAACGGGGGAGGTCCCCGAGCCAGGCAGGAAGAGAAAGATTTCCAGAACATGATGAAGGATCACCAGAACTAAGCCTGCCTTGGCCGGGACCGGTTGCTTGCATTTGGGAGCTACAGCTAGAGGCCAAAAATTGGGATCCCTGCAGAGATGGCGTGGGGTGACCAGACCTGGGGAGGCCGGGATTAGAATTAGGATCCTGGGATCAATCATAGCACGGAGCTATGTCTAATCTTCCTTCAAACACAGATGAGGAAACCAAGTGCCCAAAGTCACACAGCTAGCAAATGATAGAATCGAGGTTCCAATCCAGGTCTTCTAATCCAAAGCTAATACAGTCTAGTTCTTCCTGGAAGCATTCTGTAGTGGAACCCAGAGGAGGACCTAGGAATGAGTCCTAAGTCAGGTACCCTAGGGGAAATAGAGTTCTAGAAGTGGGCACCTCCTGGTTGTGTGGGTGAGCAAAAAGTTGGGCAGCCTTGGGTCCTACTGCCCATTACCAAGCATCTGGAAAACATGATGATAAGCCTTGGCCAATGTATGGGTATCGTCTTGGCATAGTTTAGCAGTCTGTGCATGGGAAACAGTTTTAGGGATAATCCAGCAGGGCCTGAGCCCAGCTGTGGACAATACTATTGGCCATTTTTTTTTTGTTTTGTTTTTTTAAAATCCTGAGAGGTTGTGCACTACATGGGGCATTTGTGCCAGATGGGCCTTCAAAGGTGAGTAGGAACTCTAGAGGCTGAGATACTTGAGACCATGGAAGTGGGAAGTCTGGGGATACAAATAGTCTGAATTGGCTGGACACAAAGTATGTGTAGGAGAGCAGTGTGGGATGAGCTTGGAAAGAGTCCTAGATCATGGAGGATCTTGGATACCAGGAAAAGGTGCCCACAGCTGAGTCACAAGAGAAACAACTAGTGACTACATGATATCAGTGTAAAGGACTGGATGAATGGGCAAAACCGGGAGAAACAAAGTATCTCAGACATGGATTCAGTCTATCACCACCACAACCATATTAATCATTGTGTATACAAGAAGACTCAAATAAAAAAATGAAAAATGAAAATGAAAAATATCATGCTTCAGTCTATATTCAGACAGCATCAGTTTTTTCTCTGGATACAATATGTTTCATGATGGGTTCTTTATGATTGTCTTGGATTATTTTATTATTGAGAATAGCAATCATTCACAGTTCTTCATTGCATAATATTGCTCTTACTATATATGATGTACTCTTGGTTCTGCTTATTTCACTTTGCATCAGTTCATGTAAGAGCAGGTTTTTCCGAAACCCACCAGGTTTTTCTCATCATTTATTTTTTTCTATCATTTAAAAAAAATCAAACTTTCTTATTAATTATTTTTTAAGACACTTTGCTTTCTGAATCATTTTGGGAGAGAAAAATCAGAACAAAAAAGAAAAACCAAGGGAGAGGAAAAGAAACAGAAAAAAGACTTGAACCTAGCATGTGTTGATTTATATTCAATCTCCATAGTTCTTTTACTGGATGCAGATGGCATTTTCTGTCCAAAATCTATTGGGATTGCCTTTAATCAGTGATTTACTAAGAAAAACCAAATCTTTCACAGTTCATCAACATTCTTGCTGTTATTGCGTACAATATATTCCTGGTTCTGCTTGTTTCAGTCAGCATCAGTTCATGGAAATCTTTCCGGTCCTTTCTGAAATCAGCTTGTTCATCATTTTTTTATAGAACAACAATATTCCATTACTTTTATATACCACAACTTGTTCAGCTATTCCCCAACTGATGGACATCTACTCATTTTCCAATTCTTTGCTATCACAAAAAGTTGCTCATCTTTCTTATAGGACAATTTCTTACTGGACAATTGTATTCCATTAGTTTTGCCTACAGCATTCTCTAATTGATGGGCATCCCTTCAGTTTCCAATTCTTTGATACCTAAAAAGAACAGCTATAAATATTTTTTACCAGGCCTTACCTATTATATAATTCTGCAGTTAATTGTGATCCCATTTCCTCATTTAATTTCATTTTACTAGATTTAGCCTCTTATGCTAGCTTTTCCTTCCCTTACTCTCTCCCTCCTTCTCTTCGTTCCTTTTTAATTTAATTAATTAACATTTAATGCTCTCTTTGTTATACAGACCTAGTAGTGATATTGCTGAGTATGTATTGTTTGAGTGCTCTTTGGGCATAGTTCCAAATTGCTCTTCAGAATGGTTGGATCATTTCACAACTTCACCAACAATGCATTAAGTATCCCACTTATCCCACATTTCCCCCAATATTTATTATTCCCTCCCCCCTTTTTGGTCGTGTTGGCCAATTTGTTTTAACTTGGCCAAAGTTGTTTTAACTTGGATTACTCTAATCAATGGTGATTTAAAGCATTTCCCCCATCTCATTGCTTATTGAATGTCTGATGATTAGCAACAAATTACCCATGTTCCCTGTATTTCTGTCTCCCTCACATCCTGGGGGCTCTTAACCTTAACTTGGAAGTCAAGAGATTTTATGTTTATGTTTATGTACATAAATAAGGTCTTCCAACTTGAAACACACTTTATTAATCTGTAACATTCAGCCTTTCAGTCAACAAGCATTTATTAAGCTAAACTCTGGGATTGCGAAGATAAGATTCAGGCTGTCCTTGAGGAGTTCTCAGTCTGGTGGGGAACCCAACAACAATGAATAAACAAATCTTTGACAGAATAAATAGGAGATGATCAACATATGGAGGAAATAGAATAAAGGGGAAAGGCTTCTTGGAAAAGATGAGATGATACTTGAAGGCAGCCAGGAAAGCCAGGAGGCAGAAATAAGGAGGGATAGCATTTCAGCCAGAGAAAAGACTTGGAGGCTGGAGACTGAGGCTTGTGTTCTGGGAGTAGCCTCGAGGCCAGGCACTCTGGATACAAGAGTATGGGACATGGAGAGGAGACAAATAAGATACAAGATTCCAAAGGAAGGAGAGAGCCAGTTATGAAGCACTGATAAACCAAACAGGGGATTTTGAATTGTACCCTAAAAATGACAGAGAGCCAGGAGAGTTTATTGAATGGAGTTCATGGGGGTGGAGGGGTCACGCAGTCAGATCTGAGCTTTACCCACTGCCCCCAGGTCTGCCCAATAAACTAATGTCCTTATCTATGTAAAGAACCTTTGAATATTTGAAACAGGCACCAGGTTCCATGAGGGCTAATTGTCTCCAAGTGCACCATCTGGACACCTTCACTTAAGACCTACGATGGTTTGCCTCCTAGACCTCTGGTCATCTTGCCCATCATCCTATAGGGCTTCTTCAGTTTGTTGATGACCTTATCTAAAGCTCAGACCTGAACACAGAACTTGTCTGGCCAGGGCAGAATGATGGTCACTCACTCTAGCTACTGTGCTTCTCCCAAGACAGACCAACTGGGTATGGATCGCTTTGACTGCCATATTAAAATATTGACTCCACTAAAATGCCAGATGTTTTGGACAGATACTGATGTCTCACCAGGCCTTACCTATTACATAATTCTGCAATTAATTATAATCCCACTTCCTCATTTAATTTCATTTTACTAGATTTAGTCTTTTATTCTAGCCTTTTCCTCCCTTGCTCTCTCCCCCCTCTCTTCCTTCCTTTTTTCTTTCTTCCTTCCCTCTTTTCTTCCTTCTTTTCTTTTCTTCCTCCCTCCCTCCTGCTCTCCTTCCCTTCCTCCCTTCCTTCTTTTCTTTCTTTCCTTTTCTTTCCCCTTCCATCTTTCATTCTCTCTTTTTCTATGATTTGGATCTATATAGTTGTCTTTTAACTTAATGAGTTCCACATGCATCAGAGTTGCTCCTTTCAAACTTTTTCTTGTTTTTCACTGGAAGAACTTATGTCTTTGTTGTCACAATTTCATTATTGAGGCTGTGTCATCCCAATTCCCTTTCCCCAAATCTGGGTTAACAGTCTAATTATGATGGCTTCTCCCCCTTGTCGGCCCCAACAACAATCTTGCCTCTTGGGATCCCAAGAACTAACCTAAGCCTGAATTGCTCTCTACAAACAACCAACTGTGTGGTTTCACAGCAGTATCTGGATTTTTCCTTACTGGCAATCGGATCTGCTCTTAATCTTCCTTAAATTCCCTCTGTGAGATGGAGGGGGGAGAGGCTGGGTCTGGGCTGAGATAGACTGAGGGCGTTGTGACATTTGCAGAATGGACAGAAAAGAGCAGACAGCAGGAGAGGCAGAGGAATTGAATCAATGATCCAGTGCTCAGAGGGACCTCAGTGGATAACTTATTCAACATCTTCACTTTACAGATAAGGAAACTGAGGAGCTTAGGAGCCTTGTCCAAGGTTTCAGGGACAGAAAATCCTGCTGCACTGAAAAAGACAGGAATTTTTCACTTGTCTCCTTTCTGGGTACTTTTTGTAGGAGGTATCTAGAATTTATTATTAGAAACACCCATCTGCAATATCCTCCAGGTTCCATCAACTGGAACCTTCACAAAATACATCCTTGAGATCCTACTGTTTTGGAACATTTACGGGATTGAATAAAATATGAGCTTTGAATATAAACTTATTTGTCTCCCCACCTCCATCCCAGATACAGTAGGTGCTTAATAAATGTTTATCATTGTTCTGTCTCAGTGAATGTCCTCGGATTTTGTTTTCATGAGGAATTGGAAGGGATAAGCTAGAGCAAATCACAGAGAGAGAAGAATGAAATCAGATAGAGGGAAAGAGTAATAAATAAAGACTGAGGAAGAGGTCAATGGTAGCTTAGTTTGGGTCACCTTTTCCTTTGCCCACATGAGTGTGCCCACTTTACAAAACCACCTTCTACAGGCCACGGTTCACACCTCCTCAGCCCCTCCTTTTTCACTCTCACTCTCCTCCTTCTTCCTGCTTCATGAGGTCCGGGTGCCGGGAAAGGCACAAATGATTTTGATCAAGGCCACCGGCATCTTATCTGGGGCTGGGAACCACAGGGTCTAAAATAACCAGCCACATCCTCCTCAGAGTCAAAAATTTACCTACCCATTCCCCTGTCCTGTCCCTGCTCAGACCCAGCAGGGGGACAGGTTAGGGGGCTCAGATGCCCCTTTCCTAGTGAGATGAAGGGCATGGTGTGGAGTCAGTGTATTTATTTAGTTGGCATCTTTGTTTGTTTGTTTGTTTGTTTGTTCCAGAAAAGGAGACTGGATATTTGAAAATGGCAGTGAGGCAACAGTACTATGTAAGGGGTGCTGCAAATTAGGAGCCAGAATACCTGAGCACAATTTTAGAATCATAAGATCTTGGGTGAAGGGATCTCGTTAAGTCTTAGCGAAATCATTTTCCTTTCATTTTTACAGATATGAACCGACACACAGAAGGGTTAGGCTTTCCCAAGGTCACAGAGGTAATAAGTAGCAGAATTGAGATTTGAGTCCAGGTCTGTGTCAAACTAGTATTATTATTATTATTAGTGAGGAATAGTGATCTTCTTGGAAATGGGTGGATTCTGGGTTCTGGATTCATGGGTGAATACCAAGTGGAGAAGAAGCAGTCAAGAAGTGGCTTTCATGGTCACCCTACTAGACTGTAGTTCCATGAGGACAGGAACTAACTATTTTTGTTTCTCTCCCCGCCCCCAGGGCCTAGTACAAAGCTCCATTATTCAGTAAATCATACTTCTCCTCCCCCACCTTGAAAAAAAAAAAAGAGAACTGTTTTCTCAGTTTGGTTACTGAATTCCTGCTGTTTCCCCCAACCCAAAGGGCTGGTCCTGACCCTAAGTGAGTCACCAAGTTTCAGAAGAGGTATTTAGAAGGTTTAGGGGTTAGAATTCAGGCTCGTGAGCTAAAGTCAGAAGTCTGGGCCCCATGGGACCAGTGAGCAATATTTTCTTTCACAGATTCATTGGGCTGCATTGTGCTTACGGATGCACAGAGGATCATGGAAGATAGAAATTACAGGATGGGTGTCTTTGAAGGTTGGAAAGGACCACAGAGGGTATCTTGGCAAACCTATCCACTAGCAAAAGACCTACTATGACATCCCCACTTCTGCTGGAAGGTCTCCAGGGGTGAAGGCTGGGGGATTGGGAGCCATCCCTCTAGTTGGCCCATTCCACTTTGGAAAGCTCTAAGCATTAGGAATTTTTTCTTGATATCCAGCCCACATTGAACTCTTTGCTGAGCTCTGGGGCCAAACAGAGCAAATCTCTTCTCCGGAGTATCCCCAGGTCCTTCAAATGATCTTATGTACCATCATTCAAATCTCTTTTGGAATTCTGACTTCTTATGGGCATTCACTGGCCCAGAAATGCCTTTCATTGACAAACTCTGACCCCAGAACTGGAGGGATATCACTGATGGGGTCTGATGAAAAAAAAAAGATAATGGGAGGGAACTGATGGAAGGCAGAAAACTAGCTCCTTATTCCTGGAAAATAAGCCCCTCTCAATTCTGTCCAAGATCATATTTGCTTTGTAGTTGCTGTTTGTTTGTATATTTGTTAATTGGCTACTTCAAACCAGCTCATATTCCACTTATGGTCCCTTAAGACCTTAAGATCTTTTTCAGAACAGCTGCTGTCTAACCGTATCTCTCCCATATTCAATTTGTGGAATTGATTTTGTACATAAGCATAAAACTTTACTTCTATCTTCATTAAAATTCTTCTTGGCAAAATCAGCCCAGGGCTCTCTCCTGTCAACATCCTTTTGGATCTTGACTTAGCCATCCACTAGGTGAGCTATGTATTCTTCCCAGTTTGGGGTCACCTGCAAATTCAATACAATTTCACTACCATTTGCCTTCTTCCAAGTCTTTGATCAAAATGATAAATGGCTCAGACTTATGGGTCTGATCACACAAACTTATCCTTTATGCCAGAGGAAAAACTCAGAGTTCAGAACCGGCTGGTGCTTCTGACAGAATTTCTTCTTCTTCTTTTAAATGCTGAGGATGGTCCATTTTGGGTTTGGGATTTATGAGTGTCTCACCTGCACATTGATTACCTAGAGCTGAGTTTAGGATAAAAGGTTACAAGAATGAGAAAATGATCAGGGACCTTAATTCAGAAAAGAGAATTAACCTGGAGGACCCTCACATCAGGGAGTATTCAAATGTAGAATGTCAAGTGAGAAGAACCTTAGAACATAAAATAATAACTGGGAGGGACCTTAGAACAGAGAATGTCAAAGCTGGGAGGGGCCTGAGAACAGGGGATGTCAGAGCTGGGAAGGAGCTTAGAACAGGGGATGTCAGAGCTGGGAGGGAGCTTAGAACAGGGGATGTCAGAGCTGGGAGGGAGCTTAGAACAGGGGATGTCAGAGCTGGGAGGGAGCTCAGAACAGGGGATGTCAGGACTTGGAGGGAGTTTAGAACAGGGAATGTCAGAGCTACGAGGGGCCTAAAATATATAATTCAACCCAATCTTTTTACAAATGAAGAGAATAAAGCTTACAGCAGAGATGAAGTGACTTGCTCAGAATAAAGTGCTAGGAAAATAGGTTTAGAAACTAGGTCTCTAGCCTAAGTCTCTTGATTCTCAGGGGTGTGTGTGTGTGTGTGTGTGTGTGTGTGTGTGTGTGTGTGTGTGTGTGTGTTTCCCACACTAAGATTCTTAATGACTGGTAAACTGATCTTACATGAAGAGTTAATTAACAGGAGCTAGGTACCCATCATCAGGGTCTAGGGGATGTAAGGAAATGTACACTATCCTTTTTCTATAGCATGAGTGAAGCTATTTATTCATTATGATTTTGATTCTGTGAAGTAATAAAGCACACAGAGAAGTCATCTTAAATGTCCAAAAAAAGAGTGAAACATTTTTAAGTACACAGAAAAGAAAAGTCTAGAAGAAGACTAAACAAAGGGGATAGTTTTGAAAGTGTCGAGTATCATTCACTTTATTTTTTTTCAAAAGTAAGTGATATGACATGGCCTTTTGTGTGTGTGTGTGTGTGTGTGTGTGTGTGTGTTCTGCTGTGCACATGGAAATACTTTTTAAATTGTATGCATTTCAGTTCAGAACAAACAAAAATTAAAATTAAATTTAAAAAATTAAAATAAAAAACCCAGAGTTCCTTGAGCTGGGAGATTTATGTTGCCACAAGGAATGAAGTAGTAGATATAAATAATGGTTTGACAAGTTTTACAGGGGTTAATGTTGAAAAGCTGCCATAAAAATAATGGTCTGTATGCAATGATTTTCTCTGATTCATTATTTACTTAGGAACCCATGGGGATGATACAAAGTCAGAGAGAGAGGACTGATGATAATCAATATCTTCTAGCTCAAGGAAGCATGAATTCCCAGGAGGCAAGAGGTTATAGGAGGGAACAGAGAGTCAGTAACATTTCAAAGAGTGAGAACATTGGAAGAAAAAACAGCAGGGGAGGAGAAGGGACATAATGGCACTAATATCACGATGGATTTTCTCCTCTTCCTCTGTTTTGCCCTTGGGAGACATTTCTTCTCAGTCACTGAAGGTTCAGGGAACTCAGAATCACTACTGTGAGACACAAAAGTTTGAGGAAGACAAAAAAAACGACTATTTTTGGAGTGAATAGGGCTTCAGAACAGAGAGATCTTAATGATCAATGAGTCAAATCCATTAATTTTACGAATCAGGACACTAGGGCTAGCGACTTGTCCAAATAAGGAGTAGAATCAGAGTTACACCCAGAGGCTTTTAACAGCAAATCTAGCTTTTCTTTGTTTGGAATCGTATTTGGATACTGCTGTTACCCACAATCACAAGCCAAAGTCTAATTGTGGTGAACAACATGTGTGGTGAAACTTTCATGTGGAGATCCAGGTGTGGAGCATGAGACGAGCAGGGACTAGTGTGGAAGTGAGAATGTATAGGCGTTAGGCCTTGAAAACTTTTTCTATTAGTCAGAAAAAAAAGGAGACCAACCCACCTCCTTGGGGTCCCCCAGTTCTCTCTTGCTTATAGTCCTGCCCATGAGGCTGGATCCCATACATGTAAAACCACCCGCTTGATCTTTCTCATGGTCTTGGACGGGGAGGACTTTGGACTTGTCCCTGGGTCAAAGGGGAAGAAGTTTGGGGATATGTTTGGAGGCAAAACAATAGAAATAGGAGCCTTGAAATCTTTTCCTTTAAAGTTCCTTATGTTAAACAAACTCTATGTCTACATTCTCTTTTTGGCTGTCCTGTGATTGCATCAGTACTGAGAGATAAAAGTCTAGATGGAGGACGGGGGTTCTGAGCTACATATAAAGCCTCCTCTTGATTTTTCTCATGGTCTGGGGGGGGGGGGAGACCAAGTCTTAATTTAAATTTAATTTAATTTTATTTAATTTAGGCTTATTCCTGGAGCAAATGGGAAGAGATGTGGTGATGTTTGGAGGCAAGATGATAGAAATAGAAGCCTTGAAACTTTTCCCTTAAAGGTCATTATTTTCAACAAACTTTAGACTGTTTTTGGTTGTATTCTACGATTGCATTAGGACTGAGACATAAAAGTATAGATGTGTCTTGGGGGCTCTGAGCTATATGCCAATTTTTTATGAAAGTTCATCATCCTCTCATCTAGATTTAGACTCTAATAGGTGGATTTTTTTTTTTACCTGATCATTCAGAGCTATTCTACCTGATGGCGTGGGAGGATTTTTGATGTTTTCTAACCTGAGGTACTCTGGCAAGACCTTTTGGTTTGTGGCTTCAGTATAATATGAACTACTAAATAAGGGAGTCCTCACTGAGAAATGAATAATCTGACACCTAACCTTTCCATAGACTTATGAAAATCACCACATAGGCAGTGTGGGCTGCTGACACGACTGTGCTCATGTGAGGTGTTCATCAAGGGTCGCTTTCGTAGTGTCTGGAACATAGTAAGTTTCTCTAAAAATAAGTCACTCTGTTCCCCAGGGACCACTCCTGATCATTGCAGAATGGTCTGTTGCAACATGGGAATTCTAGACTAGGTCCAAGAAAAGCAGAACCTGGAAAGCCACGTGGACAATTAACACCCAATCAGGAATCAAACAGGAAAATGTACATTGACTAAAACTGTTTGTTGCTGCCATAAAAGATATGAATCTGAATGGAAATAGGATCTCCAATATTCGGAGGTTAAACTTACCCAATCAGATGCTATTGTTTGGAGATAACATTATGCTGATTGAGTCCATTTGTGCTAGGACCCACAGAACTGACAACTGCCAAACTTTCCATAAGTCCGCTCTCTCGTTTCTATTTTTTGGGGGGTAAAGTGAGCAAATTTTGGCAGTTTAGAATTTTATAACTGCAAATACTGTTCAGCCTCACCTTGAGGAATGTAAATAAATCAGTATTTCTTTCTTAAATAGATGCAAGTATGCTCACATTTATGTATGTGTGTATGTTAATGAATATAGATACAGATATATTAATATTAATAATTAATTAGTATATATTATAATTAATATATACTATATATCAATATTATATATAGTTATACACTATTTATAATTAATAAGTATATATTAATAAGGTCTTTCTCTTCTTGCTAACTAAAAGTTCATTTCCCCCTCTCCTACTGAATCTGGGTTAGCATTCTTATGTGGACTCCCAAAGGATTGGGTGGGAAGCAATGACCTAAGTGCCCTCAAAAGCTATGGTGGAAGAAAAGAACAGCCAACTGATTTGAGAGACAGAAGCTGGGGTCAAAATAATTTTAAATTCCCTTCACAAACTAGTTCCAGCTAAACTTTCCAGGTTGATCACACATTATTCTCACTCTGCTCTATGCTTTCACCATGCTGGTCTAATGGCTGGTTTCCTTTTTTTTTTTTTTTTTTTTTTTTTTTAATTATAGTTTTTATTTATCAGATATATGCATGGGTAATTTTACAGCATTGACAATTGCCAAACCTTTTGTTCCAATTCTGATTTCCTATTTGCAAATGTTCATTTCCTACCTCTAGAATGTGCTCCTTTCTCATCTTTATTCCTCCAAAAATCCTGCCTCCTTTCAAAGGTCAGCCCAAGCATCCACTCCTTCACCTGGATGGTCCAGATCCTCCCAGTTTCTGGCGTTTGTCCCCACCTTCATTTTGAAATACTTGTTGATTGACCCAAACAGATACCAGAGATAAAACAGAACTACTCAATTCCCATTTTTGCACGTTTTCTCTGCCAAGAGAAATGAAACTCAGAATTTAAAAAAGAAAACAAAAATGATTAAATGAGGTTTAATTCCATCGAATCCAACATTTGTTAGGTATCTACTATAGGCAGGAAACTGTTCTGGAAATGGTAGTTCTAAGACAAAAATCACTAGTGCCTGCCCTCAAGGGGCTTCCACTCCATTGGGGAATACCACATGTAAACAAATGAGTGAATACAAGATATTTAAGGATGGAGATGGTTAAATTTAGCAGATGAAAGGGGAGTAGTGGAATGAGATGAGATGGCCACCCCTGTGACTTAAGAATAGTAATTTTTATAGTTGCATTAAAGATAAATTGGAGAAGTGTGAAAGTGGAGACAGGAAGATGAATTAAGAAGCTATTTTAATAGTTCAGTCAAGAACCGAAATTAAATTTAAGAGTCATTATAAATCACAAATGAAAGCTCCAGGACTGAAAGGGACTTTAGGGGTCATTAAGTCCAATCCCCTCATTTTGTAGGTAAGGGAACCGTTAGTTTAAAGCTTTTCCAGACTTCCATATCTAATAAAAGCATGAGGGAGGATTTAAAGCTTCTGGCCTGAAAGATTCTAGGCAGAGATTACAGAAAAAAGGGAAGGTTCATGAATAGCCAATGGGAAAATAGCTAGTGTGGCAAGACAGTCTGGTATAAGAAAGACTACATTTAGGAAAGAGCAAGAACTTTCCACTGGAGGAAAATTTGTAGGATGCCCTTTGGAAACTGGAACAGAGTTTCTGGAGCTATTATATCTCTTTTATTTTCCTAAACTCTTCAAAAATCACTTCCAAAATTCTACAATTAATAATTAATAATAATAATAATAGAATGTTTGCCAAAATATATTATGTGTATTAACTTATTTGAGTCTCACAAAAATCCTGTGAGGGAAATAACATTATTATCTCCATTTTACAGATGAGGAAACTGAGGCTGAGAGAAATTAAGAGATTTGCTTGGGGTTACACATCTAGTTAGTGTCTGAAGCAAGACTGGAACTCAGGTTTTCTTGACCAAGTTAGACCACCATAATTTACACCTTCCATTTTTTTTAAACATCCTGATCCCCTAAGTATAGCCCTGACTGCCCTGCTAGGCAGATTTTAGCCATCCCATCTTGGAGACTGGAGTAAACTGGATTACTTGAGGGATTTATCCATCCCCATCCTTAAAGGATTTGGGATGTAGAGAGAGAAAGGGACCTTAGAGGCTTTTGAGTCCAGCCCTTCTCATTCTAGAATATAGTATCTAGAAAAGACAATGCCCCACTTTTCTCTGCCCTAGTCTTATTTTCATTGCTGGAATATCTTTCAAGAAGTTTTGCTTTCCAGAGATTTCAACTTCTCCTTAAAACCGGGCCAAGGAAGCTTCTGTGGGCCCAAGGGCATTCTCTGTTAATTATGTCCTAAACCCCCTCAAATCTGAATCTTACCTCAAGGTCCTAAACACTCCTAACCTTTCTAGTCCCTAAACCATTCGGGTCTCTGGGCCATATTCTGTGTCTTCCATCAGAGCTGCCATCATTGAAGTCTTCTTGCTTTTTCACTTCTTCCCTCCTGTCCTTTCAATGTCCCATTTCCAAATCTGTGAATGTATAAGAGTGCAGTTTTTCAGATTTATAGAGAGAAGGATAAAATGGAAATTTACAAAGAATATACTTGGATAAAATAATTAGATATGGGCCTATTATATTAATATCTTATGGAAAGGATCTGTGGAACGTCCTCCCTCCTTTCATCCATCCATAGTTTAGTAGAGAGTTTCATGAATCACTCAACTATTAAATGACTTAATGCCCAGTATCTTATAACTAAGTTCCAGCGGCAGGATTTGAATCCAGTTCTTTCTAGATTTCCTCGAGTCCAACACTCTATCCACTATACCTGGCTGTCTCTATGTAGACAGCTCTGGATTCTTACCCCACGCCTTCCCCAATGAAAATCAAGAACTCATTGACTACAAACACGTATTTTTTTTTTTTTTTTTTTTACAAACCCAGGTTTTTTCATCACTGCATAATTTTTTCTGAGAATTTTTTGAACAAAGGCTTCTTGTTCTATGAACTTAAAAAAAATTATACCCATTTCAATATAATTAGTTTTCTTTGAAAACTCTATATTTTATCACATGTATTTTTAAAAACATTCTGAGAATGAACAGAGGTTTACCAAACTGCCAATGGAGTGTTGTCAAAAAAAAAAAAGTTAGAAATGCTTAAGTTCAAATCCTACTTTCTGCAAGACATTTTTCCTAATTCACCTTAATTCTAGTGCTTGTCCTCTGTCCATTATTTCCAATTTGTCTTGTTTGTATATAGTTATTTGTATATGAACTTTATTAGATTGTGAACTTCCTGAGGAAAGGGACTCTTTTTGCCTTTTTTAAATAAAGCTTTTTATTTTCAAAAAATATGCTTAGATAATTTTCAACATTCACCCTTGCAAAACCTTGTGTTCCAATTTTTTCTCCCTCCTTTCCCCTCCCCCCTTCCCTAGACAGCCCATAATCCAATGTATATTTAAACATGTGCAGTTCTTCTATACATATTTCCACAATTATCATGCTGCACAAGAAAAATCAGATCAAAAAGGAAAAAAAAAAGTAAGAAAGAAAGAAAAAAAAAAAACGCAAACAACCAACAACAAAGAAGTGAAAATTCTATGTTGTGATCCACACCCAGTCCTCACAGACCTCTCCCTGGGTACAGATTGCTCTCTCCATCACAAGTCCATTGGAACTGGTCTGTGAAAAGAGCTACATCCATCAGCGTTAATTGTCACATAATCTTACTGTTGCCATTATAATGATCTCCTGATTCTGCTCACTTCACTCAGCATCAGTTCCTGTAAGTCTCTCCAGGCCTCTCTGAAATCATCCTATGGATCATTTCTTACACAACAACAATATTCCATTATGTTCATATACCATAATTTATTCAACCATTTCCCAACTGATGGGCATCCACTCAGTTTCCAATTTTTTGCCACCACAAAAAGAGCTGCTGCAAACAGTTTTGTACATGTGGGTCCTTTCCTCTCCTTTATGATTTCCTTAGGATACAGGCCCGGAAGAGACACTGCTGGATCAAAGGGTATTTTTGTCTTTCTTTTTACTTTTAGGACTTAGCATAGTCTGTGGCACAGAGAAAATATTTAATTTATTCATTGTCAGTTAATATTTATTAAGTATCTATGCTGTACCAAGTCTTGTGCCAATTGCTTCATAAATATTAGTTCATTTGATTATCACAATCTGTGAGATAGGTGCTCTTATTATGTCCTTTTCTCAGTTGAGGAAACTGAGACTAATAGTGTTTAAGTACTTATCCAGGTAATCAATGTCTGAGGCTAGATTTAAATTCAGTTCAGATTCTAGATCAAAGGAATACAGAATTCCACCTAGCTGCCTCTAGAGTCGGGGGAAGTGATTCTCAAATTATTTTTACACAGTATTTTTATACTATTAAAAATTATTGAGGATCTATCCAAAAAGTTTTTGTTTATGTGGGTTATATTTATAGATAAACATTAGAAATAAAAACTAATTTTGAATTTGTAGATTTTCTGAAAGGGTTTCAGAGACCACTTCTCCCCTAGGATTCTCTGGATCATACTTTGAGAACCATTGGTTGATGAAAGTATAAAAAGCTGATTTTAAAAATTACTGATTATTTTGTTTTTCCAACATATCCTCCTGAACCACAATGTAAAATAACACAAGATATTATATGACATTTTATAATATCTGAGTTTTTTAATTAATTTTATAATTATAAAATTTTTTGACAGTACACATGCATGAGTAATTTTTTTTAATATATCCCTTGTATTCATTTTTCCAGATTTTCCCCTCCCTCCCTCTACTCCTTCCCCGAGATGACAGGCAATCCCATACATTTTACATGTGTTACAGTATAACCTAGATACAATATTTGTGTGTAAATCCAATTTTCTTGTTGCACGTTAAGTATTAGATTCCGAAGGTATAAGTAACCTGGGTAGATAGACAGTAGTGCTAACAATTTACATTCATTTCCCAGTGATCCTTCTCTGGGTGTAGTTGTTTCTGTCCATCATTGATCAACTGGAAGTGAGTTGGATCTTCTTTATGTTGAAGATTTTCACTTCCATCAGAATACATCCTCATACAGTATTGTTGTTGAAGTGTATAGTGATCTTCTGGTTCTGCTCATTTCACTCAGCATCAGTTGATGTAAGTCTCTCCAAGCCTCTCTCTATTCCTCCTGCTGGTCATTTCTTACAGAACACTAATATTTCATAACATTCATATACCATAATTTACCCAACCATTCTCCAATGGATGGACATCCATTCATCTTCCAGTTTCTAGCCACTATGAAAAGGGCTGCCACAAACATTTTGGCACATACAGGTCCCTTTCCGCTCTTTAGTATTTCTTTGGGATATAAGCCCAATAACAGCAATGCTGGGTCAAAGAATATGCACAGTTTGACAACTTTTTGGGCATAATTCCAGATTGCTCTCCAGAATGGCTGGATTCTTTCACAACTCCACCAACAATGTATCAGTGTCCCAGTTTTCCCACATCCCCTCCAACATTCATCATTATTTGTTCCTGTCATCTTAGAATACCTGAGTTTTTATAACAGAAGGAAAGAAAGAGCAAAAGTATCTTATCAAAAGAGTTCAACACATTCAAACAAGTCCAAGAGTATTTGCAACATATTCCATACCCCATGCCCCCCCACCAACTTTTCAGAGAAGGTAGAAAGGCATATTTTAGCAATATGACAGAACAGATAAAATATCAATTTTGATGTCGGAAAGATCTGAATTCAGAACCCGAAGAGATACTTGCTAGCTTCATCATCCTGGGCAAGGCCATATCTCTGAAGTAATCTCATCATAAATAAATAGTAATTATTAATTATAAATAAATAGAAATTATTAAGTACCTGCTATCACACTTGGCACATGGATAGATGGATGAATGAATGAGTGGATGAAAATTGTACTCATTCAATGCCTTCAAATACTAGTGTCTAGATTCAAAGTAATCTGATTTTAACTAAAATTAGATTCAAGTGGACTTTAATAGAATTTATGATGTGACTCAAATCTACTAAGAAAGAGGTTTCTGGAGTAAAAACATAATTAATTTTTAAAACTGTTTAAAAACACTAGGCTTAGCCTCATGTGGACCTACATGCCAGTTTTTGCTCAACTATTTGTCTCTGTGTGATCTTGGGCAAAGTTGCTCCCCTGCTCTGGGTTTCAGTTTCCTTATGTGTAATATGAGAGGGATTCTAAGGCCTCTCCCAGCCCTGACATCCCCTGTTCTAAGGTCCCTCCCAGCCCTGACTTCTCTTGATTTTGTGTCTTCCATCTTTGATATTCCCTGTTCTAAGCCCCTTCCCAACTTTGATATTCCTTGTTCTAACTCCCTTCCAACTCTGACATTCTTTGTTCTAAGGTCCCTCCCAACTCTGACATCCCCTGTTTTAAGCTCCCTCCCACTTCTGACATCCTCTGTTCTAAGTTCCCTCCCAGCCCTGACATCCCCTGTTCTAAGCTCCCTCCCAACTCTGACATCTCCTGTTCTAAGCTCCCCCCCAGCCCTGACATCCCCTGTTCTAAGCTCCCTCCCAGCTCTGACACCCCCGTTCTAAGCTCCCTCCCAACTCTGACATCTCCTGTTCTAAGCTCCCCCCCAGCCCTGACATCCCCTGTTCTAAGCTCCCTCCCAGCTCTGACATCCCCTGTTCTAAGCTCCCTCCCAACTCTGACATCTCCTGTTCTAAGCTCCCTCCCGGCTCTGACATCCCCTGTTCTAAGCTCCCTCCCAACTCTGACATCTCCTGTTCTAAGCTTCCTCCCGGCTCTGACATCTCCTGTTCTAAGCTCCCCCCCAGCCCTGACATCCCCTGTTCTAGGCTCCCTCCCAGCTCTGACATCCCCTGTTCTAAGCTCCCTCCCAACTCTGACATCTCCTGTTCTAAGCTCCCTCCCAGCTCTGACATCCCCTGTTCTAAGCTCCCTCCCAGCTCTAACATCTCCTGTTTTAAGCTCCCTTCCAGTCCAAGGAGACAGGACTGTGATAGTTGAAACAAAGGCTTAATCTCATCTCAGGCATTTCTAATTGGGAGCTAAACTGGCAGGAGTTATACTAGGTCTTTCAAACGATAGTCTGGCCTGAGATTCCCATAATTTTAAGTGTTTCTGGTTCAGGTCACTGCTTGGGAAGACAATTATGTAAAGAAAAAAACCATTGTGCTAGGCTCAGAAGAGATTTGGGATTAAATTTTGCCACATGACCATGGATATGTACATCTTTTAACTTGAAAGAACCTTAGTTTCCACTTCCAAAAAATGGGAGTAAGAATACTTCTGGAACCTAACTCAAAAGGCTACCATAAGGAAAGTGCTTATTATAAGGGTTATTTGACACATTCCCATGGGCAGATTCCCATGAACTTGACTCATAAGGAGGTCACTATTGAACTAAGCTAGATGGCCCTGTGGACAAAGTAATTTTTTATGGAGTCAAGGAAGACCTGAGTTCAAGTCAGGCAAATCACTTAACCCTGTTTACCTCAGTTTCCTCAACAAGCTGAAAAAAAAACAATGGCAAATCCTTCCAGGGGCTCTGCCAAGAAAACTCAAATGGGGGCATGAAATTGGACTTGACTGAATAGCAGAATTAATGACCATTAATCTTTGGCCATTAAAGACAAGTTGATGGGGTCTCTCTGACCATGTGCCAGATTCCTACTTATACTTCTAAATTTAATTCATTACAGAAATATGAGTTATTATTTTAGTGAGTCAATTCATTTGGATAATGGATCATTTACTGGGTATATATTGACTTGAAGAATGTGGGTCAGGTCTGAAGTCTGACTGGAAATGAGCACACTACTGAGTAGGAATATGCAAAATTATATGCTTACATACACATTGTCCTCATTTCATATCATCACCTTGAAACTCAGCTTCCCAAACTCCAAAGTATTATGGGAGCCCCATTCTTCAGTCAGTCAGCTAACATTTATTAACAGCTAACTATGGGCGAAGCACTCTGCTAAGTTCTGGGGATATTATTATTATTTGTCCTTCATTCTGGAAGAGGACAATGACATCAGGAAGTTGATACCGTGACTTATAAATGAATTGGATTGAAGTGAGGGAAGGCTCTGCAAAGTCACCATCTTTATTTTCTTCTCCAGAGCCAGTGGGGTCTGGTGGCCAGACACAGATCAGAATGACTGGAAATGGCCCTGGATGCCCTCCTGTAGTTTATATTCTAATAGGGTAAAAACAGGACATAAAAAGGGAAAGGAAGCTAAAGTGGGGTGGGAATGAACAAGCAGGAACAAAGGGGTATGGGAGAGAAAGTACATAATGTAGCCTAAAGAGGATTAAAGACAAACTGGCTTGGAAATGGAGTTTTGGGGAAAGACCATCCAATCAGAGGGAGAAGCCACAGGAAGGTGCTTCAGACCAGGAGAGAGAGTAGGATGAAGAGTGAGGGCATGTTGCAGAAAATCTGGAATTCTGTCTGGAGAGGAATGAGTTATCAAATGTGTGTGATAACAGGTGTGATGATGGATTCATGCAGAAGTGTGCTGGAATCAGCTGAGGTCAGAAAAGCTGATTGTTAAAATTTCACTGAGCATTTATACCTCTGAGATCAGCAATAGCTACAAATTAGGGTTTTCCCTATTGCTTTGTTGATTGACTAGGCTTATGAAAGTAATAGAAATAATGTTGGATAGGCAATTTAAAAACCCAAAAGTATGTCATGTGCACATTTATTTTTTGAGGTGGGAGAGCTGGTTGTTAAACACTAACCAACACACCACTGTACCCATCCATGTTTCTTTACAGTTTTACAGAAGAGACTGTGAGAGCAATATCAGCCCTTACAAAGATCCCTCATTCTCTAAGGGGTTCTCATCCTGAATTGTTTTTTCCTGTGCTGGCTTTAGGGGCCGATTCTTAGTTCAATAAGGAGAGGTGAGTTCCTGTTCTTCCCCCTCCCCCTTGTTCTAGGATCTGGTGTCCAGGATAGGGGAAGACATCAATCAACAGATTTGCTATTGCTAATTAACAGGATGTGATTCATTTCAAGTCATCCATTATCCCAAACAGGATTTAGCTGGGCTTGGATACAGATAAATCTGCTCCCATCCTAATTATGTCTGTGATTTATCTCTTCTGAGACAGCCTTGTACAGAATTTATTCAGAGTGAAGACATGACCAGAGATGTTTCTCTTCTACTGGAAGCTTTAATTCTTTTTTTCCCCTTTCCTGAACTGTGCCAGTGTTATAGAGTTCACCTTTAATCTCCTTTTGTTCTTCCTATTCTCTCTGTCTTTTCTCCTCTTCACCAATTTCCCATAAGTTTGGCTAAAAAAGCTCCCTGGATTTAGCATCAGAAGACTTAGGTCCGAAACTTAGATCCATTGAGTTTTAGACCCATGTGTGTGGGCAATAGCTTGGGCCTCAGTTTCTGCCTCTGTAAAATGGGTATGATATAACTTGCACTACTCACCTCACAGAGGTGAGGGAAAATGGTTTTCGAGTTAGTATTATGTGTAATATTACAGCTTCTTCCCTCTCCTTATTCCCCTCACCGAAACCCCAAGTAGTTTGAGAGGGATGCATGGTCAGGGTTGAGAAAGATAAGCGTGAAGGAGTGGGGAAGGGAAACAATAGTAATTTCTTTATTTCATGCTCCAAACGGGGCTTCCATTTCCTCTGTCCTGATGTGACTGCTACGACAGCCCACCATCCCCAGGGCTAAAACTGAATCCTGTCCCCTTTCAGGCCAACAGTGCCCAATTCTCTCTTACTTAGCAAATGAGAGTTACCCAGCATGCTCTGGCTTGCTCCAGCTTGAAAAAAATAATAAATCTCATTTGGGGACATTTTAGAACTACAAGAGAACCTGAGAGATCATCTGGTCCAGTTGCTTCATATTTATTACACACAAGAAAATAGAATCTTGAAGAGGCAAAGTGATGTCCAAAAATCATGGGTAGAAAACCATTTAAGGTCACCTAGTGAATTAATGGCAAAATCAAACCTAGAATTGGCTCTCTTAGAAGTCCATCTTCTTACTCTCTGGCGCTTTCCCCAGCTTAGGACAAAGCTTTAAAAAAGCTTTTAAAAAATCCATTTTCCTTGTCAAATCCCCTCTCATTGCTTTCTCTTTCCTCTCCAAGAGAGGAACGGCCTTTGGATTCTGTCTCTCTCCACTCCCTCCCTCCACTCCAAAAAGGCACCCTGGTTGGGTTTTCTGGGGGGTTACTGGTAAATGCTTAACCATCAACTCTCTGGAAAAGCTGTGTGATGATATATACTTTTAAGTTAACTCTAAGTTATTAAATGTTTTCCATCATTTTCTTATGTCAGGACAATCAACAAAACAATAAATCAAGTCCTGACTTGTTGTGTTTGCCAGTTTCCCGAAGTGTTAATTGCTTGTAGGAAAAATTCAACAATTGGCTTTCAGAGTCAGTTCAAACTGGCTCCAGCCAATCCAGGATTGGTGGCCAATCTCCATTAGCATTCCTCTTCTTGAGGAAGTATTTGACTTCTCCTCTGCTCCCTATCTTCCCTAAAATTTTTTATTCATCTTGATATGTGAAAAGTGTTTTGTACACAGCAATAGTTATGAAACCTATGGGCCCCTTCTCAGAATAATGGTATTAAATTCATAAAATCAAATACACAGAATTACAAAGGAAGTCAACCATACTGAAATACACTCATAACAATGTATTTTAGATTATGTTTTTATCTTGTTGGATATTTTCAGGTTATATTTTTAAATATAAATGTTTGTTTTTTAAAATTTTAAGTTCCAATTTTATTCTTTTCCTCCTGTTCCTCTTCTAACTTCTTATCTATCTTTCCTTCCTTCCTTCCTCCCTCCCTTTCTTTCTCCCTTTCTTCCTTTCTTTCTTTCTTTCCTTTTCTTTCTTCCTTTTTCTTTTTTCTTTCTTCCTTCCTTAACTTCTTTCTTCTTCCTTCCTTCCTTCCTTTCTTTCTTTCTTTCTTTCTTTCTTTCTTTCTTTCTTTCTTTCCTTTCTTTCTTTCTTTCTTTCTTTCTTTCTTTCTTTCTTTCTTTCTTTCTTTCTTTCTTTCTTTCTTTCTTTTCTTCTTTCTTTCTTTCTTTCTTTCTTTCTTTCTTTCTTCCTTCCTTCCTTCCTTCCTTCCTTCCTTCCTTCTTTCTTTCTTTCTTTCTTTCTTTCTTTCTTTCTTTCTTTCTTTCTTTCTTTCTTTCTTTCTTTCTTTCTTTCTTTCTTTCTTTCTTTCTTTCTTTCTTTCTTTCTTTCTTTCTTTCTTTCCTTCCTTCCTTCCTTCCTTCCTTCCTTCCTTCCTTCCTTCCTTCCTTCTTTCTTTCTTTCTTTCTTTCTTTCTTTCTTTCTTCTTTCTTTCTTTCTTTCTTTCTTTCTTTCTTTCTTTCTTTCTTTCTTTCTTTCTTTCTTTCTTTCCTTCCTTCCTTCCTTCCTTCCTTCTTTCTTTCCTTCTTTCTTTCTTTCTTTCTTTCTTTCTTTCTTTCTTTCTTTCTTTCTTTCTTTCTTTCTTTCTTTCTTTCTTTCTTTCTTTCTTTCTTTCTTTCTTTCTTTCTTTCTTTTTCTTTCCTTCCTTCCTTCCTTCCTTCCTTCCTTCCTTCCTTCCTTCCTTCCTTCCTTCCTTCCTTCCTTCCTTCCTTCCTTCCTTCCTTCCTTTCCTTCATATTATCTATCAATCTTTTGACCTCTTTATCTACCTATCTCTCTATCTATCCATCTAGCTATAAAATTTTATCTTTCCCCAATTACATGTTTTAATGTTTTTAAAAAGGTTTTCAGTCCAAATCCTGTCCTTCCCTCCCTCCTTTTTCTCCTCTCCAAGAGGGTAAACAATCTGATAAAGATTATATAAATCATAATAAATTTTTTTCTAATTATTTGCAAAAAATCCTGACTTAGAGGAATTCTGCCTCTGTTAGTTAGAGCCTCTCTGGACATTTTATGTCAGGACACAGCTACGTAACACACAAGATGGGGAAGGAGATCTAGAGGGTGATCTGTATCAATAAAGAGAGTAACTTCTACAGATGAGAGCACCAGATCAGCTAAAGAACCCAAGTATAATCATTGATGATTCAGTCATACACCTCCATGCCAGAATGAAGTTGAAATTTTTCTTCTGTCCTCTGTAGCTTTGCTGGGCCCCACTGGCCAGTTTGCTGCTCTTTGACCTCAGCATTCCATCTGTGGACAATCCTGGGCCTCTCCCCCATTCCTGGGGCACAATCCCTCCTACTTTCACCTCTAGAGAGGTTCAGCTCATAGGCTATCTCCTACAGGAAGCCTTTCTTGTACTAATTTCTCCCCTATTCCAACTCTCGATTCATGTCTTGTCACTGGACTTCAGTAAGGAGAGAGTGAGAGCAATGACTTTGCATAGCTCTGTCTTGCTTAAGTCCAATTCATGTGCAATTTGAGACATTGCTGTACTGATGTCATTGATCTTCCAGTAGTGACCCATGAAAAACAAATGGATAGCAGTAATATCATTAATGAATGACAATTAATAACACAGACTTGAACATGTTCCTATCCTGCTCAAGAAGCTATGGTAGTTCCTTATTACCCTTAAGATAAAAACTCCCATTTTACATCTGAGTCTAATCAGAATCAAGATTTAGCCTAAATTTCCAAGCTAATTTCACCTGGTTTTCCATTATGCACACAACATTTCAACCATTTGCTCACTTGGGCAACTCTGTGCTTTTAAAGAGTTAGTTCTCAATAACTGATACACTTTCTTTCCTCCCTTCCATTTCTTGGAACCTCTACTCCTTTCAAGATTCAACTCAAATACCACTTCCTTCAAAAGGCTTTTTATGATTCCCCAAATTGTTAGCTCCTCCCCCACCCTGAAATAACTTGGTACTTATTTTGTTTATATCTCGATTTAGCTACCCAGTAGGATTTAAATGTCCTGGGCAGAGGCTTTCATTTTTGTTTTTTCTATCCCCACGTGTGCCAAGGTTGGCAAATGGTTGACTGGTTGGATGATTAGTAAATGCCTGTTATCTCCTCCAGTAGAACATAAGCTTCTTGAGGGTAGGAACTGTATCATTTTGTTCTTGTATTCTCACAATCTAGTATAGTACCTAGCAAATGATAGGGTAAGCAAATGTTCTGTGTTGTTTTTAATTGATTGACTAGTTGATTGGTTTTAGATAGCTAGGTGGTGCAATGAATGGAAATGGAATTATCAGAGAGGCAAGAAGAGACCCATATGAGTGTGAAACAAACTTAGAGAGATTCTGTAGAGTGGTCAGGAGAGAGTCATGGAAGATGAAGAATGAGAAAACGCAACAGGATTTTGATAAAGTACAACTTTTAGGGGAAATATAGCAGTAATCCTGAGGCCCCAGACCTTGGGAGTGCTGTTGTTCTAACAATGTTTGTCAATGATCCTAAAGTCTTCTGGCTTTAGGAATACTATAGTATAATCCTAGAAACATTGCTAACTGCCTATTAACAATCTATTGGTCCGTGATAGCAGGGTTTCTGAGAGAATCCATTCCTCAGTTCTACCTCTAAGCCATAAAAATAGCATATCAGATCTCTCTGTCTTTCCTATAAATTTATCTTCTTGCTCCTGGTTCTTTGCTAAATTCTTTTGGGATTTAGCCCACTTCAATTGATGGTTTATCATCAATTGATGATAAACTTTGCCCCTTGACTTGGAGATGAATTCAAGCCTGCAAATTCTTTGAGACACCTCACAATTTCGGTCTGCAACCTCAACCTTTCGGGGTCCCTTTTAAACCTCAACAGATTTAATAACAGAGTGTTAATGGCATTTTGGAGAAGTTTGGAGTAGAATGGTTGGGATGGAAACCAGCTGTATAGTGAGTGTGAGGTGAGAAATAGTGATAAGTGGGGTGGGGAGGAGATTATATCTTTTGGGGGTCATTTTTATTAATAGTAAAGCAAGGAAGAATATAGTAAAATAAATTTAAGGGAGGAGGAGGTAATTAATTCTATTTTGACTATGTAGAATTTTAGATTCCTCCAGGATGTCTAAGGACTGGAGGTCAGGGGAGAGCTCAGATCTTGGTATAAAAATCTGGAAGTCAGATGAATTAAGATATTTAAATGCATTGGAGCTGCTAAGATATGGAGAGGGTATGTAGCAAGAACAGAAGGTGACCCAGGACAAGAGCTTTAGGGAACACCCATTTAGATAGTGAGCACAGGATGATTAGCCACCAAATGAGATGAAGAAAGAAGAGTCAGGTGGGTAGAAGAATAAAGTAAGAGCTATATCCCAGAGGTCAAGACCAAGGACAAAGTGATTAGGAATGTGTGATCTGTGGGTTTAAAGTTACACATAATAAAGATAGCATGAGAACTGGGTAAAGGTCCCTGAATGTCTTGTTGCCTCTTGGTAAATTATGATATTGTATAGTTTTGTTTTACTTCAGATAATATGATGGATTATTGGCCTCAGTAATTGTAAAGAGATTAGGAAATCTCTTGCTTTCATCTGCTTGAATCCTCACCACTAGTTTTCCTTTCTTCAGTTCCATTAACTTATTTAACGTTGAATTAGCTTTAAAAGGGAATATTTTTTTAAGAGATAAAGCAAAAAGAAACCGACAGCCATTTTCTCCAAACACCTCAAGTTCAGAATGAGGTGGTATGGATTATTTTCAAAGTTTATCCTAAATAGAGCTCATTGTGGATGTTAGTTTTGTCTGAGTCTTCTGATTTCATTTGGGGTTCTACTGACAAAGATAAGGAGTAGTTAGCCATTTCCTTCTCCAGCTCATTTTATAAAGGAGGAAACTAAGACAAATAGGGCAAAGTGACTTGCCCAAGATCATCCATCTAGTAAGGATCTTGAGGTCCCATTTGAATTCAGATTGGAACTGAAATCAGAAGTAAGGTGCTATCCACTGTAGCCCACATAGCATTCGTCCCACCGCTACAAGTATAATGGAGCAATGAGAGTATAATATGTTCAGTTTAGTCCAATAAAGAATAATATAATATACGTGTGTTTTTATTTGTATGTGTGTGTAGCATGAAGTCCTCAAGGAGACAATATGTCCACATTGTCTAGAGAGTCAGTTTCTGAGTCAGGAAGATTTAGATTCGAGTTTTGCTTCTAACCCCTACTGGCTATGTGAACTTAAAAAAGTGACAACTCCTCAGTGCCCTAGACTAGAGATCAAAGATGGCCCCTTGACTGCAAAGGGCCCATCTTGTGTGACCCAACTAGACTGGAAAGTAGTGGATCAATATTTAACAAAATAAATAGAAATAGAACCAAAGAATAGAGATAATGTCAAGATGTGATTTTCTAAGTCAAAGTGCAGTTGCAGGAATCCTTAGCTAACATTTCTATTTGAATTTTAATTGAATTCTGTTTGAATTCCTACTCTAGGTAAACTCTTAAGACTGGAAAGAAAGCAGACCTGCCCTGATAAAGGGAGTTTTTTCATCTGGGAGTTCTTTATTTCAATAAAATCAGAGGCCATTTTCCTATGTCCCCTCTCCTCACCTTTGCCCTCCATAACCTGTCATATAGGAAAGTATAGTGTAATTCAGTTATAGGGTATAATATGCAGCAAAATCGTCAGTGGAGTATTGTGTAGCCAAGATATCAGTGCGCAACAAAGTGTGTAGCTATGTCAGACTCAAGGAACAAACATATTATTTCACACTTACACAAACCACATGGAAATGAATATTTCTCAAAAAGGTGATAAACATCTTGTTGCCTGATTTTTACTGACACAATAGTATAGTACTATATTAATTAGAGGCATGATTTCATCCACATGGGAAAGGAAAGTCAGTTCACTAATGTAGATTGTCATTTGAGTCTTAGAATATAAGCTACCTGAGGGAAAGCTGTCTCAACTGCTTTTATTTGTTCCTTCAGTTCTCAGTGCAGTACCTGCCACACAAAAAAAAACATCCTAAATTCTCTCTCTCTCTCTCTCTCTCTCTCTCTCTCTCTCTCTCTCTCTCTCTCTCTCTCTCTCTCTCTCTCTTTTTTTTTTCTTTTTTTCTCTTTCTGTATGTCTCTCTCTCTTTTTCTCTTTCTGTCTCTGTGTGTCTCTCTCTTGCTCTCTGTCTCTGTGTCTCTCTCTTTCTCTCTCTTTTTCTCTTTCTGTCTCTGTGTGTCTCTCTCTTGCTCTCTGTCTCTGTGTCTCTCTCTTTCTCTCTCTTTTTCTCTTTCTGTCTCTGTGTGTCTCTCTCTTGCTCTATGTCTCTGTCTCTCATTCTCTCTCTCTCTCTCTTTTTCTCTTTCTGTCTCTGTGTGTCTCTCTCTTGCTCTATGTCTCTGTCTCTCTCTCATTCTCTCTCTCTCTCTCTCTCTCTCATCTCTCTCTCTCTCTGTCTCTCTGTCTCTGTCTCTCTCCCTGTCTCTCTCTGTCTCTCTCTGTCTCTCTGTCTCTCTGTCTCTCTCTGTCTCTCTCTGTCTGCCTCTGTCTCTTTGTCTTTCTCTCTCTCTCTCTGGGATATTATTATTTTAATCCCTATTTTACAATTGAGAAAAAATGAAAAATGAGCTATTTCCTTGAGTTTACATGGCTAGTAAACGTTTGACATCAGATTTGAACTCTGGCCTGTCTTTTTGGCTCAAAGCCCAGTTTGCCCGCCATATATACTTCTTGCAGAAAATGGGAAGTCATTAGAGTTTATTGAGTGGACAGTAGGAAGTGGGAAGAAATGGTGACATAAGAAGACACAAGAAAAGCTTAGAATATAAGATGAGAAACCTAGGGAAGGGAAGTAGGAGAATACCATACATTGTATGAGACAAAGAACGCTGGAGACAGGGGATTTAGATTCAAATCAAAGTCCTGGAAGGAAGTGAAACATATAACTAATGAGGGTAAGAAACAGTATTTTAAAAAAGACTATCATAGAAAATAGTGAGTAAATTATTTTTGTCTGGTAACCTGGCACTTGATAAAGGTTTATTGAATGAATAAGAGGTTCAGTCAAAATGACTGATTAAAAACTTGAATAGAAAGAGAATAATTCTAGTTGGAGAGCATCAGAGAAAGCTTTATAGGGCAGGTAATATTCAATGATAGGAAGGGTTTCAGCAGACAAAAATATATCTCACCTCCCTGTGGGATCTTTATAATTCTCTGCACTTGGGGTACTACCCAGGAGAGGAAAGGATTCAGGGTTGGCAGGAAGACAAGAAATCCATCCCTGCAGTCACCCCCTGCCACTGTATCTGTCCCCTCAGGACATAGATAGATCTCCCACTTATAGTACTTAATGAGAGTTAAAGCTTCCCTGCAAGGGAAAGCTCCGTCATGGTCACTAGAATATCTCAGACCTCCACAGTCCAGTAAAGAGAAAGATCTGCTTTTGTTCTTTTACATCATGGTTGTGTTTCTTCCCATGATACTCCATTTTCCATCTCTCTACTGTGTACTGGTTGTTCCCAAAGCTGGAATGCTATCCTTCCTCATCTCCCTTGCTTTCTTCAAGATTCAGATCAAATCATCTTGTCATCAGGATGCCTTTTTTTGGTCTTTCTCCCCACCCTCACTTCCACCTCCAATCCTTTTCCGCTGAGTTTATCTGCCATCAATTCTGTGTGTGACCCTGTATAAGACATCTTTCCCACACATATGTAATTTGAATTCAGAGTCAGTATTTGGCTTTTCTCTGCAAATTCTTAACACTGTGCCTGGCAGCGAATACTTAATCAATGTTTAATGCCTAACTAAGCTCCTTCATACTTTTGACATTCGTTGTTCTAAGCTACTTCCCAGCTCTGGCATTCCCTGTTCTAAGCTCCCTCCCAGATCTGACATTTCCTGTTCTAAGCTCCCTCCCAGATCTGACCTTCCCTGTTCTAAGGCCCCTCCCAGCTCTGGCATTCCCTGTTCTAAGCTCCCTCCCAGATCTGACATCCCCTGTTCTAAGACCCCTCCCAGCTTTGACACCCCCTGTTCTAAGCTCCCTCCCAGATCTGACATTTCCTGTTCTAAGACCCCCTCCCAGCTTTGACCTTCCCTGTTCTAAGGCCCCTTCTAACCTTGACATTCTGTATTGTTGTGTTTGTTTGTGAAAAGTGGAAGCCTTCATTTCTATTCAGAGTCTGTTTTGCTGTGAGTCATTAAATCCATATCTAGAGATGCCTTCAGATGCCTTTAAAGCTAACATGAAAGAGAGACACACACAAAAATGGCAGGGTGGGGTGGCCCCATGAAAACTTGGAACACTACATAAAGGTTTCCTCTCATTTCCCCACATCTCATGCAGAAGGCAGAGTCCCCTACCCAAGGGAAGAGCAGGGTACCAGGGAGCCAACCCCCCCTCCATTGATACAGGTCCCTAAAATCTTCCTGGATGAGCTCTGCCATAATGAAGCATCACAAGAAAGCTGTGGTAGGGGGAGATGATGGAGTCCCCCATTGGGACCACCACCACAGCAGAATTGAAGACTAACACCTTTGGTGTGAGGGTTTGCCAAGTCTTCTACCTTTCACCCCCTCTAACTTGTTCGAAAAAACTGTAGCTTGTATAGTGATCACAATCAGCAGGATGATTTCAGAGAGGGTTGGAGAGATCTACATGAACTGCTGCTGAGTGAAATGAGCAGAACCAGGAGATCATTGTACACGGCAACAAAAAGACCATATAATGATCAACTCTGATGGACAGGTCTCTTGTCAACAATGAGGTGATTCAGACCAATTTTAATGGTTTGTGATGAAGAGAGCTATCTGGATGCAGACTGTGGGGACGGAATGTGGATCACAACATAGTATTTTCACCTTTTTGTTGTTTGCTTGCATTTCATTTTCTTTCCCTTTTTGGGATGTTTTGATGTTTCTTGTGCAAGAAGATAACTGTATAAATATGTGTGTACATATAGGATTTAACATATAATTTTACCATGTTTAACATATATTGGATTACTTTCCATCTGGAGAAGGGGGTGGGGGGAATGGGAAGAAAATTGGAACAAGAGATTTTAAAAGGATCAATATTGAAAAATTGTCCATGCATATATTTTAAAAATAAAAAGCTTTCATTACAAAGAAAGAAAGAAAAATAAATAAGGAAAGAAAGAAAGAATCGAAGAAAGAAACGAAGAAAGAAAGAAAGAAAAGAAAGAAAGAAAGAAAGAAAGAAAGAAAGAAAGAAAGAAAGAAAGAAAGAAAGAAAGAAAGAAAGAAAGAAAGAAAGAAAGAAAGAAAGAAAGAAAGAAAGAAAGAAAGAAAGAAAGAAGAAAGGAAGGAAGGAAGGAAGGAAGGAAGGAAGGAAGGAAGGAAGAAAGAAAGAAAGGAAGAAAGGAAGAAAGAAAGGAAGAAAGAAAGGAAGAAAGAAAGAAAGAAAGAAAGAAAGAAAGAAAGAAAGAAAGAAAGAAAGAAAGAAAGAAAGAAAGAAAGAAAGAAAGAAAGAAAGAAAGAAAGAAAGAAAGAAAGAAAGAAAGAAAGAAAGAAAGAAAGAAAGAAAGAAAGAAAGGAAGGAAGAAAGAAAGAAAGAAAGAAAGAAAGAAAGAAAGAAAGAAAGAAAGAAAGAAAGAAAGAAAGAAAGAAAGAAAGAAAGAAAGAAAGAAAGAAAGAAAGAAAGAAAGAAAGAAAGAAAGAAAGAAAGAAAAAAAGAAAGAAAGAAAGAAAGAAAGAAAGAAAGAAAGAAAAATAACAAATCTCTCATGGAATGATGGACTTTGGTAGCCTTAGCCCTGAAAGGAACCTTCAGGTTCAGGAGAGGGAATTGAAGCCAAATCAGGGGAAGTGAGCTGCTCCTGCATATACGTCCACACCGGAGCCCAGCCCAAAGCCCATAACTCTTGACTTCCCTCCTTGTTCTTTCTATGACAGGACTTCAGTAATGGGGCATAAGAGAGAAGTGAGCTATGGATAGTGCAATCTTCTATCGCCACACCTGAAGGAAGGGTCACCCCCACTTTAATTTGTACTTCCTGAGAGCCTTGTCTCCCCCTCACAGGCCTGAACAGTACTTGAGAATGAAAACTCTTGTCTCCTAGCAGAGTGAAAACTCTTGGGAGGACCAGGACCATCCCATGTCCTCAGTCCAGAATTTCCCAAGATTAGAGGCTCCTTCCTTCCCCATCTCAAGGAGGAACTCCCTAAGGGAGTAACTATATCTCCTTTTCCTTTGCATTTCCCTTATACCATCTCACACAGTACTCAATCCACCAAAGACAGCTCAAAAAGAACTGACTTACTGAATTTTCTTCTGCTTAAGAAGTATAGCTCCAAGTGGTTCCTTGTCTAAGGAGTGCTTCTGGGAAGATAAAAAAGTTATTAGTGTAATAATAATAGCTAGCTCTAAAGGGATAAAGCACTTTATATGCATTATCTAATTTATCTAGAAATTTATATATATACAGATATATACATAGAAAGAGAGACAGAGACAGAAGCACAGAGAGAATTGGGTGGATAAGACAGTATTTGTGAATGAAAGGAACATTTATATTATTGTGTTACTGGGTTCTAATTTTGCCTTCTAAATTTACTAGCTATGTGACCGTGGCCAAGTTCCCCCCTTTGAACCTCATTTTCTCATCTGCAAAGTGGGGATGATGATAACTGTTCTACATTACAGGGAAGCTGGGAGGATCAGATTAGATTACATATGAAAAGCATTTCCTATCCACAGTGTTGTAGAAATGTTGGCTATTAGCTTCATGCATGTATTTCTACATGTATGGTGCATGTGGCAATGCATGACTGCGTATGTAACAATGTACTTGACTTCTGCATTGGATGGTCTGTGAATATATATTGGGGGGATGCAATTGAAGCAGGATTGGGGAGTTTCAAGATCTGAGAAATGGGAGCTGAGTCCTGGGGAGGTCTTTCCTGGGAAGCACAGACCATGTTCCATGCAGAACGGGGTATGTGTGTGCACATGAATGTGGGATGTGTGCTCAGGCTGTGGGAGTGTGTGGGAGATCTCTATCTGGTTGGTACCTGGTATCTGGTTCAGAGTTTCAGACTTAGCCTAATTTCCACCCATCTTTGTCCCCCTCCCCCAGTCACCACAGGAAGTGGGCTGAGCCTGGGGGATTTTTTTAAGTCTCTGCCCAGGTAGCTGCCTTCTCATATTTGGAGGCCCTGAGCCAGGCCAGTGCATGGAGTCCTCGGGGCAGAATACCAGCCTGCTGATAAGGTCCTGTTTCCCTCCTCAGGCCACTTAAGGGACATTGACCTCTCTTCTTTGGGATTCCCCTCCCATCAGCCTCAAAGTGTATTTGCCCCGTCTGGTGGCCCCTGAAAGAGGCAGCAGAGGGGGGGGCAGCTTTTGATGCTGAAGGTACCAGAGCCTGGGGACCTGGAGGAGGTAAGTCTGGAGTAGGGAATTTTCTGAAAGAGAAGTAGAAGATGGGGATATATAGGGAGGCAAGATGATGGGAAGAGATGGGGAGGCAGGATGATGGGGATAGATGGGGAGGCAGGATGATGGGAAGAGAAGGGAAGGCAGGATGATGGGGATAGATGGGGAGGCAGGATGATGGGAAGAAAAGGGAAGGCAGGATGATGGGAAGAGATGGGAAGGCAGGATGATGGGGATAGATGGGGAGGCAGGATGATGGGAAGAGAAGGGAAGGCAGGATGATGGGGATAGATGGGGAGGCAGAAGTGATGGATTTTGTGAGAGGGAGAGAAGTAGAAGGGAGGTGTGAGGAAAGAAGGTCCCAGAGATCCAGGTCATCGTGGTGGACAGTAACAGTGTATTTGGAAACTAAGGACCTGGCTTCAAATCTTGCTTCTGATACTACTTAGAACGGATCCACCTACCACTCTGGGGGCCTCAGTTTCTTTCTCTATAAATATCTAGGATTAGGAGAAGACTGTAATTTTTGGATTTGAGTCCATTTTAGAAAGGGTTATTGACATATTAGAACAAAAGCCTTGGTTCTGGAATCAGAGAGGTCCCTTTCAATATTTGTATACTTTAGAGGTATCCAGAAGAGGAAAAATATGGTGACGGTAAGAATGGAGCTCTTACTGTAGAAGGATGGGCTGAAGGAAGTGATGCTGATTCTGAAGAGAAGACTGGTGTGGGGGGTATGGGAGCCGCCTCCAGGCATCTGGAGGGCTGGTTGTCAGATGGAAGATGGGTCCAATGTGTTCTATTTGGCTACAGGGAATTGAATTAGAAGGAGTGGGTGCAAGTGGCAAAGAATTTAGAGTCTGGCTTCCATTAGGAAGTTTCCTGAGCATGGGAGGTGTCCCAAATGGGTTGCCCGGAGAGGCAATGGTTTTCCTCCCCTTAGAGATCTTTGAGCAGGGACAGAATGATCATTTAGCAGAGGATTCTTGGTCAGGAATGGGTTGGTCTGGATTGCTGTCGAGGTCCTTTTTAGGCTCTGAGACTTTTGATGCTGTAATCCCTTAAGATGTCATTCAGCTTGAAATGTGTGTTCTTAGAGCCTTTGTTCCTTTGGAAGAGGAACCTTTGAAGTAGGCAAGAACAGAAGGCTAGGGAGGGAGGAAGGTGGAAAGTAGGGAAAGGAGGAGATGGGGAGGGAAGAGGATAAGAGATCTTTTGAAAAGAGGGCTATGGTAGAGAGTTATAATGGAGATGTTGAGGGACAAGAGAAAGATAATGGGTCATGAGAAAAGGGAGGTGCTGCTAGGGGATGCTTCCCAGCTAAGGAGGGGGTGGATGGCAGTTTCATTCTGACACATCTTTCCCAGCAGTAAGACAGATCTGGGGCCCCGTGGGCGAAAGATTACTATCCTCTGTTTTTCTGCTCCTTTCCTCTGGGGACAGATGGGCAGGGAAGAATGGCTAAGAAGGGTGCCTCCAGACTCCTCCCTCCAGCTTCCCTCCCTTGTACCCTGAGATCTGCTTTTCCCCTCCTTCTTAGAAGAATGGGGGAGAATCTTGGGTTCCCCTTCTGCATCTATGACTGTTGAGTTGTCAGGGGGTGGAAGGGATTGTCTGTCCTTGTGTCTACACATGAGATCAGAATCTATCTCTATGACTCAAGATTCCCCTACTGCTACCCCCCCCCTTTACTCAACAGAAGGTTGAGGGTTATGATATCAAAGGATACCACAGTCCATCTCATTTTCAAAGGAGGAAACTGTCCCAACAAGGGGATGTGATTCGTTTAAGGTCTCACAGCTAGTAATTATGAGAGCTAGGTTTTGAAAAGAGCTGGGACTGTAATCTCTTTATGAGTCAGCGGTGCAGCTGAGCATCCTCCAAAGCTGATATCTTCATTGGCCACAGGAAGAGTGTCCAGGATGAGGGAGCTGATGTTCCTACTGAGCCATTCCCCAGGCAGCCCCAACCTAGAGCATCGGCTCTGTCACTGATGAGCTTGAGCAGGGGAGGGAAGCCAGTAAAATTCATGGTATGTTCAGACGGATTGGCTAGAAGGAATTTGGATGATGAAAAGGCTTGTGAGGGGCAACCAGGTGGCACAGTGAATAGGGCACAGGCTTTGAAGTCAGATGGATCTGATTTCAAATTCAGCCTCAGACACTTGTGTGATCCTGGACAAGCCACTTAATCCTGATTGCCCTGAAGAAACAAAGGGGAAGGAGGAAGAAGAAGAGGAGGAGAAAAAAAGAAAGAAGGTTTGTGAAAGGGAGGGGAGAACATGAGAATTATCTTCAGGTATCTGAAGTATATTTGCAAGAAGGATTATACTATCCTACTTGGCTCCAGAGGACCAAACTAGGAAAAAGAGACCAAGAGACAACTTGAAGGAGAGCACAGATGTCATTCCTGAACATTCCAAATCTGGTGCAAATCTGATGTTTTCCCATGATACACCTTGATGCCTCCCTTCACTGACAAGCAGCAAGAGTTAGAACCTCTAAGTGCTAGGTTGGAGAGAAGAAAAGGCTCGGGGTAGTAGAGATAATCCAATCTGAAACTCATTCCCCACCATTAGGATATGGAGAGGTAAAAGTACTACTTCTCCTCTCTGGGCCTCAGTTTCTTTATCTGTTAATAAAAAAAAAAAAGAGGGGGGGGATTGGATCCAATACCTTCTAAGGTCCCTTCGTTCTAGATCATTTAATCAGTTCCCTTATTGGAGTCAAGTTATGCACGTATTTAAATGCCAAACTAAGTTGTACATTTCATTCTAGGGACCATAGGGAGCCAGAGAAGCTTCTTAAGCAGGGGTGTGATGTGAGAAAAGAATTTTGGTAGCTATTTGAGATTTGGAAAGGGGAAGGAAATGATTTAAAGAGTTATACTAAGAGGCACCAATCTAGGAAAGAGATGATGAAGGCAGGATATAGAGCAGTGGCTATCCAATACTAGGGGCGAGATGTTATTAGGATCAAATCGGTGAGCTGGCAGTTAGCTGGCAATGGGTTAGGAGAATGAAAAAGAGAATTCATCTATCAATAAGAATTTGTGAAGAGAAATGAGGAGACAAGCATTTATTAAGCACCTATTATTGCCAATACTGGGTTAAATGCTTTACACTATAACCCTAGGAGGAAGATGCTAGCTTCTTCCCCATTTTATAGATGAAGAAACTGAGGCAAACCCAGGTTGATTGACTTGCCCAGAATCACACAGCAAGTGCCTGAGGCAGAATTCTAACTCAGATCTTCCCAACTCTAGATCCAACTTTCTGCCACTTGATAGCAAGGTCATGGAAATGGCTAATGCTACCTTGTCCAGGGAATAGCAAGAACAGATTAGCTGCAATGGGAGAGTGTGGAAAGAGTAGAAATAGGCATAATCAAGTTGAAACTGATCTGGGGTCTTTAAGACAAGAAACCTAAAGATCTGATTTTAGGGGTACTAGGGAGTCATTGAAGTATAAGGAGCTGAGGAATCATATAATCTGATCTGTCCTTGAAGAAGATGTCTTTGATAGTTATGTGGAGGAAGGGTCGTTAAAGAGAGAAGTTGAAGACAAGGGCAATTATTCTAGTGAGAAATGGTGATCTGAATGAGGGTGATGGTAGCATTAAATAATAATAATAATAATAACTGTCATTCATATAAGACTTTAAAATCTGCAAATCATCTTATTTGATAAAAAGAAAGGAACAGATGTTTAGATAAAGATAAAAAGAAAGGAACAGAAATGACACAGAAGGTAGGTAGACCTGTGTTCAGATCCTTCACCAAGCACAAGCTAAATGACTATGAGCAAATCTCTGTTGTCTTCCCCATTAGAATATAAGCTCCCAAGGGCAGGAACTAGTTTGACTATTAATAAATGCTTATTTATTGGGTGATTTAATGGAGATACATAGGAAGCATTTGTAAAGATAGACTGGGATTCTAAGGAGATGATAAGTGATTATATATAGATTTAGGAGTCATTATTAAAACTATTTCATAAGATCATAATTTGGGAATTGGAAGGGATTTTACAAGCTATTAAGACCAACTCCATAATTTGTCCAGAAGATTATAAGTGAACCCAGGGGAGTTGAAAAGTTTACTAAGAAAGCACTTTGTTGTTTATCCTTTGTTTTTAAAGAGATCCATGACATCAGGGAGGTGATATGAATTGGCTTTAAATGAGGGAGGGCTGTGCAAGGTCACCTGCCTCACTTTCCCCTCCAGAACCATCTGGGTCCAGTAGCCAGATATAGATAAGGATGATTGGAGATGGCCCTGGATGCAATGGGAGAAGTCTCCCATGACTAAGAGAGCAGTTGTAGAAATAAGGCTGAACAAAAACCCAGTGGCTTGTATCCAAATAAAATTTAAATTATTCTTCCGAGAATGAGAAGGCGTGGCCAGAGAGGTGGGAAGAGAGGCAAGACCAAGCACTATCAAAAAAAAAATTAAATGAGAAGACAAGTGAGAAGTCAGAAAGTGTCAAAAAACAAACAAACAAATAAGCAACTTCAGAGATAAATTGAAGACAGGGGAAAGGTTTTGGAATTAATTCACCAGAATATCACCTATAACCTTGGAGAGGGAGGTGTGTTGGAGGGGCAGGGGGTGCCACAAGACCCATAGCAAAGGAATGAAAAACAAGTGAGATGTCAGGAAATATAAGCAAAGAGAGTAGTTTCTAAAGATTTGTTGGTGAAAAGGAAGAGAGATAAAAGAGAATAGGTCCAGAGATTGGCTGATTCAAGTGAATCTTTTCTTAAAGATGGGAAGGTGTGGCTAGTTTGTTGGTTACAAGAAAAAGGTCAAGAGAGATAAGGGGGATTGAGGATAAGAAGAGAAGGCAAGTTCTGAGAGGAAGCAGGAGAGAATAAGATCTAAAGCAATAGAAAGATTGATCTTGGGAAGGAGAAGAGCTACTTCTTCAGAGACTGAATAGAGAAGATAATTGGGGCTGACATAAAAGGAGTCTGAGTGTGGAGTAGGTGAGATGAAGGGAGTACGTAACAAGAGGCTTTATTCTTTCATTAAGTAGGAGACACGTCGAGAGAGAGAGCAGAGAGGAGAGAGACAGAGACAGAGAGAGACAGAGACAGAGAGACAGACAGACAGACAGAGAGAGAGAGACAGACAGAGAGAGACAGAGAGACAGAGACAGAGAGAGAGAGACAGAGAGAGACAGAGACAGAGAGAGACAGAGAGAGAGAGAGACAGAGAGACAGAGAGAGAGAGAGACAGAGACAGAGAGAGAGACAGAGACAGACAGACAGAGAGAGACAGAGAGAGACAGAGACAGAGAGAGACAGAGAGACAGAGACAGAGAGAGAGAGACAGACAGACAGACAGAGACAGACAGACAGAGAGAGACAGAGACAGAGAGAGACAGAGAGAGAGAGAAAGAGAGAGACAGAGAGAGAGGAGAGAGAGAGAGAAGGAGAGAGAGAGAGGAGAGAGAGAGAGAAGGAGAGAGAGAAGAGAGAGAAGAGAGAGAAGAGACAGAGAGAAGAGAGAGAGAGAGAGAGAGAGAGAGAGAGAGAGAGAGAGAGAGAGAGAGAGAGAGAGAGAGAGAGAGAGGAGAGAAAGGAAGTTATATAGTGAGTTTAAGACAAGTAACAAAGTTTTGGAATTGACGTTGTGGGAATTGTGATAGTCAGCAAAGGAAGAATAAAAGGATTGCCAAGTATGATGGGGAGAAGAAGGGGAAGAGGAAGAAGAAGAGGAGGAGAAGGACACAGTCCAACCCTTCATTATACTGCGCAGGAAAGCTAGACTTTTCTCAAGGTAACAAAGAGCTCAGACCTGATCTCATTCCTCTGACTTCAGATAGAGTTTTGTTTCTGAGTTAGCACTCTGTCTCTCTATCAAATGACAGGATTGCCAGCTCCTGGATAAAGAGGAAATAGCAGAAATGAATGACTTTAGTAAAAAAAAAAAAAAAAAAAAAAAATCAGGAGGATGATGAGGTCCCCTTTAGTAATCAGAGGCCCTGGGTGGTCAGCCTCAGTCTCATATGTGTGTGATGACTTTCTGAGTAACACAAAATGTGGATAGAGTTTTGGAAGAATATGAAAACATAAAATGAAATAGCTCCTGTTATTCTCATTGGATTAATTGGACACCAGCGGTTCCTCTGAGAGTAACCAACTTGCCATCATAGTTGGGTTCCAATAGAAACGCCAAAAATTTTTGAGACTATTGTTTTTGATTAGAATCATAGGTTTAGAACTGGAAGGAACTTTCGAGACCAACAAATCTACATCCCTCATTTTACAAATGAAGAAACGAATGCTTATGAAGGCCAATTGACTGGATCAGGGTTTGGATTTGAACCCAAGTCACAGACTCATAGAAAGAATAAAAATGAATTTCAAGTGCCTATTATGGATGCTAAGCACTTTATAAGTTTTATCACATTTATTCCTCATACAACCCGGTGAAATACATGTTATAATTATTTTTCCCATTTTATAGTTGAAGAAACTGAGGCAGTAAGACTTGCCCAGGGCCACACTGCTAGTAAGTGTCTGAGGTTGAATTTGAATTTAGGTCTTCCTGACTCCAAGTCCTGTGTTTTAGTCACTGCATCGCCCTCAGGATCCCTCAGGATCATATTCTTAAAGCTGGAAAGGACCCCTGAAGCCATCTACTCCAACCCCCATTTTACAGAAGAGGAAATCCCTCTGCAAAATCTGAGGCATTGGGCACAAGGATCTCTTGGGGTTCTCCCAGCTCTGATGTTTTCTCTGATGTTCTGTGCTCTGGTATATGAGAGGAACCCCTGACAGAGGAGACTGATGTGGTTAGACCTGAATTGATGCCTCCCCACATTTTCCACATCCTGTATTCATGCAGTCTATTATTATTCATCTTTCTCCTATTCAATCCTATCCATCAGTGTGTCAACGCTTTTAGATCCTGATTCTGTCATCCAGCTAGAGGGATATAGCTTTCAGCTTTGGGACATGCTCCTGTTTAACTCCGAGTCACTTTATCCAAGAAGCTGGTGGGGATCAGAGATCGGGGCTGGACCTTGGATTTCAACAGGAATGTCTAAATAGGGAAACTCTTCCCAAATTCAAGTTGGTATCTTCACTCCAACCAGGAGTCTTAGAGACTTGCCTAGGGAACTGAGAAGTTCAATGACTTGCCCAGGATCACTCAATGAGTACTCATCAAAGGCAGTTATTATTTTTTTTTCTGGCACAAAGCCTACTTCTCTATCCACTAGCCATGGAGCCTCTCAAGTCATTGATAAGTGTTGAATAGAATAGGACCAAGGACAGATCTCTCGAATACTCCAAGCTATTCTCTAGCTTAATAAGGATTCATTCAAACTATAATGTCAGAACTGGAGGAGCAAATGGGTCACCTAGTCCAATCCCCTTATTTTATGGACCAGGAAAGTGTTTTGCAAATATTAAAGTGCTATAAAATGTTTAACTTACATCAGATTGCTTGCTGTCTTGGGGAGGAGGGAGGACGAAGGAGAGGCAGAAAAATTTGGAACACAAGGCTTTGCAAAGGTGAATGTTGAAAATTATCACTACGTGTATTTGGAAAAAATAAAAAGCTATTAAGTTCTCAAAAAATAAAGTGCTATGAAAATGCTCATTGCTGAAATTGTCACTTTCAACTTCGCTAAAAGGCAAAAGGGAGGATGAATTTACCATTAATTAACTATGATCTTAATATGCCATCATTTTGTTTCATTGTCTTGGAACTCATTTGATCATCATAATAATATTGTGAGAAATCATCAAAACTCCCTTTTATAGCATTCATTTGATTTGCCCTATTGGTATCCCAATCCAAATGATCATTTGTTTACCATGGCTTGTAGCAAACACATGCAGGATCCCAGTGGAGTCACCACAATAGGAAGACGTGCAAATGGCCATAGCATTTTTTGCCCTAGAAAGTCACTGGTGATTGGAGAAAAATAGTTTTAATAGAATGGTAAAAAATGGAAGTCATAATGAAATGTTTAGGAGACAATAGTGAGGAGGGGGAAAGAGAGAGTATAGAACACTTCGAGACATTTAGGTGGTAAGAGGAGCAAGGCAATCAGGTCCAGGAGAGAGGAGTCCTGATAGACTGTGAGAGTGTTTGGCCTCTGATCATGCCCTTCAAAATGCCCAGCTATGGAGAAAATAAGATGCTAGCACCTTACCAGCACTTCAAGCAGCAAACCTGGTGAATTATGGGAGATAGGAATAACAACATAAATTAGATTGTAAAGGAATGGAGGAAAGAACCTTAGACTTAAGAGATAGGACACTAAGATTCCTGAGCCAATTCCGCAACTTATTAACTATGAGACCCAGGACATCATAGAAATATAATTTCCTTGACTGAAAGGGACATTAGAAGTCATCCAGTCCAAGCCCTTCTTTTTGTAGAAAGGCAGTGTTACAAAAGGATGTGTTGAATCTAAAGTTCAAGGATTTGGGTTCAAATTGTGGCTCTTTTATTTCCCATCTGTGTGACCATTAAGTCCTTTCATGTGCCTGGGTTTCAGTTCCCTTTCTGTAAAATGGGAGGAAATTGGATTAGATGGCCCTTGAGGTCCCTTTCACCTCTAGATTTATGATTTTGTAATCATCTCTAGGCTTCAGTTTCCCCAAGTGTGAAGCAGAGAGAGATGGGATTGGATTAGTTGATTTTTAAAGTCCCTTCCAGCTCTAGATTTATGATCTTATAGTCATACACCTACATTCCATTAGGGAAGGTGATCTTGGAATGCAAAATGGCAAAGATGGGATTTTAACTCATTTCCTCAAAGTCCAGCAGTTTTCCCCTTATACTGCACTGCCTCTCTTTAAATCTTAGTTTCTTCCTCTGGAAAACTGGTAATGTTTGTATTGTCTCCACACTGCTGTTGTTGTTAGCAAAGTATTTTGTTGACTTTAAAATGTGCATTGAATAAGGGGGACTGCATCATCATCATCATCATCATCATCATCATCATCATCATCATCATCATCATCATCATTTAACTTTTGCCCTGCCCTTTTTCCAATCAAAAGTCTATCTGATGCCATACTTTTGTCATTTTTACTTTGCACAATAAGTTCTAGACTCCTCATGACCATAATTCACCTCTCCATGGCCCTTTAAGTGATTTGTCGAGGAATTCTCTCTACCTCTTTAGAAAAGCATACTCATAGATGGGGATCTGATGACTGTGGGTCAAAGGCTGGACGTCATACTCAAAGTAAAGAGATTAAGTGTCCTGCTGGAGAATTTGCCGATTACAAATTCAGATTTCTGGAGTTCCAACTTGGCTTTTGTAACCTTTTAGGCCCACTTCAGCCAATTAGCTGCATTCTGTGGCAAGTTAGGATAGATCAGTAAAGGATTTTATAAAAGTGGGAGGGAAAGAGAAAGTTAAGGATCAAGAAAGAGAGAAAAGAGAAGTATTTGAAATGCAAGTGGCAAGATTTATTAACAGAGTAAGAAAACATTCCCTGTTCAAGGTCAGGAGACAAGGGAAAGTAACCAAATGCTTTTACTTTGATGAAAACAGTCCTTTTACACAAAACTTTGTGGTCTTTTATTCAAGGACAATAAGTAGTTAGAATAGTTCATCGGTTTTATCACATCCTTACGCAGGACTTGGGGACTTTCTAATATTAGGCCACCATGTGATTGAAAGACTTCGAGTTAGTTCATCAAGATGTGAAAAGTTTCTATTCCCTACTTTTCCCTATATTCATTATTTCAATTCTTTGAACTCTGTGGAGTTGCGGGGCTCAAAGTCACAAGATATCCCTGAGAGAATGTGAATATTACAAAGAAAACTTTCTGCTTGAGAACGAAGACAGTATTTCCCAAAGAAAGTAGAGCTTTCCTTTAATGAGCAAGGCATAAAACATTGTATGTTTCATTGGCATTCATAATATTATTCATAATATATCAAGGGTCTTGAAAGCCTTCAGTATTTTAGATGGATTTCCCATAGACAATTCACAAGACGACTTGGAAAAGAGTTCCATGGCATGGCTGACAAACCAGTGTTTGGTAGAAATGGTGATGATGATGATAACGATGATGGTGGTAATGGTAATAGTGATGAGAATGGGAATGGTGAATTGAGTCTTGATGATGATGAAAGCAATGGTTATAGGATGACTATCGTGACCCCGATCATTATAGTGTCGTCAAAGATGATGAATGTGAAGATGGTGTTGATGATGATAACTATGTCATTGGGAGGATGGGGATGCTCTAATGATAACAGGGAAGATCATATAGTGACGGTAATGTGGATGATTTTGGTGATGATAATTATGGATGATGGGAATGATAATTATGGTGATGAGGATGATAACAATGTGATGGTGATTCTGATGATGGCAGTGTAATAATAAAAACAACAGTAATAATTTCCTTTTTCTAGTTTTTGATCTGATACTTAAAAAGCACTTCTCTTATGGCTACCCTAGATGCTATATTATATGGAAATTAGTTCAGTGAGGATAATGTTGGTGCTGCCTTAACATAGTGATGACCATAATTCAAAGAGGGCTAACACTTATACAGTTCTTTAAGGATCACAAAAGTCATGAATGGCTTATGATTTGCATGTCTGGATGGAGTCCCTAAGCTGAAAAGTTCACTACTCCATAGGAATGAACTCCTCTCTCTCCTTTTATAGTTTTATAGTACCTATTTCCTTTTATTATTATATATTATCTCTCTCCTTTTACAGATGAGAAGGCAGGGGTGCAGATGAACAGCAGGTTTGATCCAATCCCCCTCCCCTATTGCTGGCTGAATCAGGAAAAATTTCAAGAGGACTTGCATCTGCTTCTTGGGAGCTAACTATGCAGCCTTCTCTCCAGATGGTAATTGCTGGGATCTTTGCTCATAATTCATTAGAAAAGGTTAAACTGTATTTCCAAACCATACCCCTCTCCCATTCTTCTTCTTACCCAAGTCTACATGATTTAGCCATATTGGAGGAGAAAAAGGCAGATGACCAAGCCACTGCCCTTTTCCCATCATTCTACTCTATTCCTTTGTATTCCTTCAAAAAGGCAATGTGGTCGATTATCTGAGTTTTGGAATTGGCATTGGAGCTTGGAATCAATCTTAATTCTGTTACTAGTTGATGACTTTGGCAAATCACTGACCCTCTCTAAGCCTCAATTTTTCTCTCTGTAAATGAGAAGGTGCCTTAGTTTTTCTCCTTCTAAATCAGAGGGTGATCTCTAATACCATTTGATTCTAGATTATATTCTCCTAAAAACCAGAGTGAAATAGTGACAAGAGTCTTGCACTTAAAATCAGAGGCTCTATATTGAATATTGAACCCAATTCTTATTAACAGTTGGGTGATATTACCAAAAAAAAAAAACCCAAAAAACAAGTGATATAGAAATAGTCTTTTGAACTTAGAGTCCAGAAGTTTTGAGTTCAAATCTATTACCTCCCACCCCAAAAACTTACTATGTAACCCTAGACAAGTTGTTGAATCTCTCTATACCTCAGTTTCCTTGTCTGTAAAATGTGGATAATGAGCTACTTCCTAGAATCTGTGTAAGAAGAAAAAAGGAAATAGATATTTGTAAAGCACTTTGGAAACCCTAAAGGACTATGTAATTATTAATGTTTATTATCAGCATTGTGACTCTGGATATGTTAGTTTACATCTCTAAATTCAGGCCTTTTTTATAAACTGTAGATTAATGCTATATTCAATTCATCAAATATTTATTGATAGATAATCACATATTATTATATATTTACATATATATGTATACAAATATTAATATATCAATTTTTAGATGATGGAGTAGGAAGGAGGTAAAACCAAAGAGGAAGACTTCAGTTCCTACTCTTAAAACAAAAACAAAAACAAAAACAAACCCTTACCTTCTATTTGAATTGAGGGATAGAACCAAGTATAAGATAATTTGAGGGAGTTGGAAGAGAATTCACAAATATATTATAGTCTCTTTATGTCCACTATGCACCCCTCCATTCCATCATCTTGATGATTGAATGCTTTGGATTCTGTGTTGACCATTAACTTGCAGCCATGAGGCATCTCCTGAAGATTATTTCTGTTATAAAGAAGTACTATTAATAGTTTGAGTAAAATCCTGGGACCATGCAAGGTCGTATGTAATTTTTTTTAAAGGAGTTGGGACTAAGGATACACAGCTGCATGTTCAGTTATTATCCTTTCTGTGCCAAAGGAAGACCCCCAGAATGTTAGTTGTATCACCTGGGCGGGGAGGGTTGACAGGAAGCCATGAACCAGAATCACACAGGAAAATGGTAGTGATAGAGGTGTTAGTACTATTAGTTTTGATGATGATAGTAGTGAAGATAAGAAAGGTGACAATGTTTTTGAAAGTGATGATAGTGGTGAAGATGATTCTATTGATAGTGAGAATTGTGGGGGGTGATAATACATTGTGGATATTCTCCTGTTCTTTTTTCCAGGGGCCCCATACTCAGCTTCATCCTGTGAGTATGAACACCTGCTCTGCTCTTCCATGGTATCTACCTCTCTTTTTCCTCTTCCTTGTTCTCCCTTGGATCCAGGGAGCCTTGAAAGGTGAGAAAATCTTGTAATTGTATAATTGGTACAAAACACTGAATTTCATTGGAAATTTGGTTTTGCCTTGAACTTCTCCTTGAGCCCCCTTGGGGCACAATTATCTCCTCTGTAAAATGAGAAGATTGGAATGGATGGTCTTTGGGATTTGCCTCAGTTCAAAAATTCATTATCTAACATGTGCCCTGAACCAGCCCCATGCTCCATAACTTAATCCTATAAATTGAGCATTCAGCTTGTAAGAGACTACGTGTATGTGTGTGTGTGTGTGTGTGTGTATGTGTGTGTGTGTGTGTGTGTGTGTATCTTGAGGGTAACTTGGGAGAAATTCCAGGTTGTAAATTTTGAGTATTTTGAACTATTCTATATATTTAGAAGATTTTCTAATGGCCTGAGAAGTTGACATGAAATTAAAGAGCAGAGGTCATAGACTAGAAGACTGTTTAATACTTGTGGAGTAAGCTTCCAGAATGGCTGAATCCAATGTACACCAATGGAAAAAGTATTTATGTGAAAATCTGGGTTCAAATCCCATTTTGGGGGTAATCTTAGTAATCTCTCTAAGTCTCAGTTCCTTTTGTTGTAAATTGAAAAGATAATCTCTAAGATCACCTCTAACTCTATATCCTATGAACCATGACACTTCCGGTATATATGTAACTTAAAATTACCTACAGGGGCAGCTAGGTGGCACAGTGGATAGAGCACCAGCCTTGAATTCAGGAGGACCCGAGTTCAAATCTGGTCTCAGACACTTAACACTTCCTAGCTGTGTGACCCTGGGCAAGTCACTTAACCCCAGCCTCCAAAAAATAAATAAATAAATAAATAAAATAAAATAAAATAAAATAAAATTACCTACAGCTTTGTTTAAGGGAAAGGATTCATACCCCAACAGGAACTGCTGATGAAAGTAAGTAATAAGAGATAGGAGATATTGTTAAGAAGATTTTTAAGTCTTGGTTGATGATTGGTTTTGTTTTTTTTGTTGTTTTTTTTCAGACTCTTCTCAGCTCTCCTGCTTCTATAACTCAAGAGCCAACATCTCCTGCACCTGGAAGCCAGAATCTACTCTGAAGGTTGAGCAATGCCATCTCTATGCCAAGCCCAAGCAACGGTAAGAAATGGAGGTCATTACTGCTTTTCCCATTTCCCGTCTCTTTGGCTGTCAGTTTTCCCTGTTGGCTCACTAGGAGCTGTTCTCTGAACTGCTTTTCTTCTCTTGCCTACTGTCTCTGAAGGTGGCACTGAGGGTGATGGGAAAACCCTATAATGAAGCTTGTCAAGCGAAGAAAGCTTTTTCTACATGTTATAAATCAACCTAATCTAGTCGGAGTTTCACAAGTGGAAGTGCTTATAATTCCCTCTTGTACATATCCCACCCCTCTTTCAAAAAGCTCTGGTGGCTTTCTCTCACTTCCAGAATTAAATAAAAATTCTGTTGGGTTTTCAAAGTCCTTCAAAAACAAATCCCTTTTCAGTCTTTTTTGTACCTTGCACTACTCCTTCCTCCACAGACTTGAGGATTCAGTAACTTTGGCCTCCCAGTTGGTCCTTTCACAAGATCTGACTTGATAACTGTGATTCTACACCTTTTGAGCTTCAGCTCTCAGTTTTCTCAGCTGTCTTCAAGTTCCAACTAAAAGAAGCCATTTTCCTATTATTCCCTTAATTCTAATGGCTTCTTCCTGTTAGTGATCTCCGATTTATGCTGTACATAGTAATTTGGTTATTTTCTCCTCTATTGGGCTGGGAGGCTTTCTTTTGCCTTATTGTGTATCTTCAGCACTTAGTGTAGTTCCTGGAATATAGTAGAAACTTACTAAATGCTTCTTGACTTTATGTCAAGATCTATCTTCAATTAAAAACTAGATAAACCCTGATTCTTTTGGGGCAGAGGGGATGTGTTGGGCAAGATGGCCATTTAAGATCCCATCCAACTCAGTCCTAGTTGGACTTTTCTATCAAATAAAGGGCAAATGGGCTTTGTGATGTTTTATGCTTTCTTCAAAGCCCTTTTACTTAGTGATACAACTATAGCTGTGTTTGGGACCTCTTCTGGTGGCTGAAGTTGCTGAGCACCTACTGCTCATGTCTACTGGGATGGTAAGGAAGGAAAATAGAACCCTATAATTACAAACTTAAAGTTGAAAGAGACTTCAGAGGCCATCTAGTCCAATTCCCTCATTTACAGTTGAGATTCAGAAAAGTTAGCTGACTTACCAGAGTCATTCAAATACTAAGTGTCTGAGACAGAATCTGAAATCAGACCTTCCAGATACCAACTCCAGCAGTCCATCCACTACACCTTCTAGCTGCCATACTCAGGAAGTTTATAGTCTAGTAGGTTTTCATATTAAAAAAACAAAAACAAAAAAAACTTCTAGATAACTAAGAGAGAAGAGTGCCATAAAATCAATCAATCAATCAATCAAAGGACAAGTAGGTAATGCAGTGGATACAGCACTGGTTCTGGAGTCAAGAAGACCAGGGTCACTTCTGTCCTCAGACATTTATAAGCTGTGTGACTCTGGGCAAGTCACTTAACTCTATTTGCCTCCATTTCCTTATTTGTAAAATGACAAAGAAATAACAAACCATTCCAATATCTTTGTCACCAACCATTAAAAATATAATTTAAAACAACCAAAACTTTATTTAGCAACTACTCTGTGCTGGTCACTGTCAAGTCCCAGAGATACAAAAAGCTACAAAAATGAAAAAAAAAATCCTTAAGAAGTTTACTTTTTACTGAAGCTAGATGATGCCGTGGATAAAGCACTGGCCCTAAATTCAGAAGAACTGAATTCCAATCTGGCCTCAGATACTTAACACTAACTAGCTGTGTGATCCTGGTCAAGTCAGGTCCTCCTGACTTCAGGGCTGATGCCCTATCCACTGTGCCATTTAGCTGCCCCCATAGGGCATAATTTCAAAGTTCTTTAAGATCCTGGTCCCACTTTTCTGGATGCTCAACATTCTGAATCCCTTGGATGGGATTCCAAGTATCCTACTATATTGTGACCTTCCTCATTGGTTACCACGAGCATTACGGATGCTCGGACCACAAGACAGGTAGAGAATGAGCTGTTATACCCATCAACCCAAAGAACAATATAAATATTATTAAGGTTATATAAAGCAAAGTTAAGAAAACATTCATTTATTAAAGACCTACTATATGTCAGGCACAAGTCCTGGGGATGGTAAGAAAAGCCAAATCCAGTTTGATCTCAAGATGCTCACAATCTATTGAGAGACAACAAACTAATAACCATGTACAAACAAGACTGAAAGATCAGGATAGATTGGGATGACTATTTCTAGATGCCCTAAAAGAGATTATTTTGTTTTCTTCTTAACAGGGCACAGAACCGAAGCTGCGAGCTTCTCCATGTGGAACCAACACTCTTGGCTTGTGATTTGATCTTGGGAGAAGTCAATGTGAGTGGCTGAAATCTTTTGGGAGACAAGTCTGAGATGGTAGAGACAGTGGGGGTGGAGTCCTCAGGCAAGAGGCATATTTTTTCTATATCTAGACACATAGCCAGCAGACTTGGCTTCAGAGCTGGACTCTGCTACTTACTATCTATATAATCTTAGAAAAATCCCAATCTTTAGGGGCTTTAGCTCCCTTATCCCTACAAATTAAGACATTGTATTCAACTACCTTCCCTTCTTGTCCTAAATCTATGGCCCTCTGGACCTCCACATATAAATCACAATCCATCCATATTAGGCAACTACCACAGGAATAGCACAATGGTAGATTCCTGAAAGGGTCATAGATCACATGTAGGATTGAAATGGTCTCAGATGCTGTCTAGTCCGACCCTCTCACTTTATAGATGGGAAACTGAGGCCCAGGGGAGTGAAGACACTTGTTCAAAGTCAGGCAGCAGACAGGGCAATGGGATTTGAAAGCAATTCTAGTTTCATGTCTGTCACTGGTTTTGGCTGAGTGATCATTTCTCTCTGGCTGATATTCCATCATCTTGAAAATGAGATGAAATGAAATCTTCCAGTCTGAAAATGTTGTGACTCTATAAATCTCGAATTGGTCTTGACAGATACAGTCAAATTAAATGGCAGAGAGAAAGCAAGGAGGACATCTTGGGTCTTTAAAGAATCAAGGAGAGAGTGATCTGCGAGACTTTGGGACTTTGATTCTTTAGCCCTGTTCATGTGGAAAATGAAGGAGTTCAATTTTAGTTCACCTCTAAGGTCTATTCAGATTGAACCTATGAATACAAGATATGAAGGGAGGGAGAGTCTACATAGAGCCATGTCTCTTTACTCTTGATAATCTGGGTCCTCTTTCCCCCACCCTCATTCTCTTTAGACTTGGCTTTAGGACTACTCATTGTAGCCCTGATCTTTTTTTCCTTCCAGAGTCAATGTCTGACTGCTGCTGATGTTCTGGTCATGACTGTGAGCTGTCTAACTGGAGGCAGGAGGATAGTGAGGGAAGAGGAATTCAGACCTTTTGATAAAAGTGAGTAAGGGGGCCCTGGATCCAGGGACTAGGTTGGGGTAAGGGATATAGACCCAACTTTTCTCCCTTTTTCTGAATGTAAGAAATAACAGAGAAATAAAATGGGATTGGTAAAAAGTCAATCTTTTTCTTAGATATGAACAGTAGGAAGAACTCATGGTATCAATGACAGGCAAGGTATGGTTTATTGGTTCTGTTTATTGGTTAATGCTCCTATTTGAGCCTTAAACTTATTCTCTTGTTTATTGGTTCTGTTTATAGGTTCTGTTTATGGTTAATGCTCCTATTTGGGCCTTAAACTTATTCTCTTGGCTTAGGAATTGAATGTGGTTTGAAGGGCCTTCCCAGTTCTGGGGTTCTAAGATTCTAAGATCCTTAAACTGGGGTCGAAATTAAGGTCTACTTCAAATATTGACTCTAGCCTCCATAAATCTATTCTATTTTTCTGTTTCCTATTATAATTAGTTTTATTATTAATGATAATATGATTATTTATTATTAATATTATCATTATTAATTTAATGCTAGTTTTAGATTTCATCATTTGAATTAAATATGAAGAAGAGAAACCCGCTTATAACTTCCCCATGACAGGGGTACAGGGATTAGAAGCCAGAGAATCCAGATGTTGGGGACTGTTGTCCAGACAAAGTGGATGGAGCTAGATGGAAGAAAGCAGATGGGGATAACTGAGCCCTGGAGTTTCCTCCCAGCATTCATAATTTTTTCTGCCACTTTCTCCTTTTTTTCAGTTCGACTAATGGCCCTCAGTAACCTCTCCCTAAGTCAACAAGAACATGCCTACAATGTGTCCTGGGAAGTCCCTGTATATTCCCACTACCTGGAGGGACACCTGATATTCCAGGTCAGATATCAGATTCAGGGAAGCTCCTGGGAGGTGAGTGAGAATTGAACTTTGGGCTCAGTTGCTTTGTTCTCCCTGATCCCATGGAGTTATGCCCAACTTCCCTTCCTTGACACATCCAGACACAGCCAGCTTTTCAGAAAAGTCCATAGCTGCCACATCTTCTATATAACCCAATCCCATCTCAGTCTATTGCAGACAGAGGACCACAGTATTGAGAGTTGGAAGGGAAAATCCTCAGAGAAAATTATGTCTAGGAGTTCTTAATCTGGGATTCCAAGGATCCATGAAGAGATCTCGAGAAGCCCATGAACTTGAATCAATAAAATAATCTTTATATCAGCAGAATTATTTTTCTTTGTAATCCTATTTTTATTCATTTGAAACATTATTCTGAGAAGGAGTTTACTATGCTTTAGCAGACTGACTAGCCAAGGGACCCAGAACAAGCAGAGAAGGTTAAGAAATCTCTTGGACTAAAAGATCTCTTGCTCCTAGCTTGGAACATAGATTAAAAGTGTGATGGAAGGATATGATAATTGGAAAGGCAATTTGGCAGAGTGTCACAGTCAAGCAGGCCTGGATATAGGTTCACTTCTGAAATAGATGATAGATAGATTGATTGATTGATAGATAGATAGATAGATAGATAGATGGAGAGAGAGATGGATAGATGTGGGGGGGAGAGAGAGAGAGAGAGAGAGAGAGAGAGAGAGAGAGAGAGAGAGAGAGAGAGAGAGAGAGAGAGATCCTTATACCAATCAAATCATGGATCTAATCCAATAACATCAACAACTGGAAGCAAAATATAGCGTATTTGAGAGAGACCTGGCCTTGAGTATCTGGAGATAGAAAAAAACTGGATTTAAATACAGCTTCTGATACATATTGACTGTGGCACCCTGGGAATCTCCCTTCATCTTCCAGTCCCCTAGCCAAATCTCTGAGGTCTAGAAGTGACCAAGGAAATATCAATTTATATTAGTGGAATTGGAATTCCTTATGCCAATGAAATAACCTATCAGGTCCAAAATGTATTATATATTTAATATATTCTAATATATATATATATGTATGTATATATATATTAGAATATATGTATAGTATAATACACAATGTGCAATAATTGTTAGTATTAACTGAGGCATATTATCCCATTATTAAACAGATTTTACTTTTAGGAAGTTCTTCCTTAGATTTTAGCCAAAATCATATTTCCTATAAATTACTTCAGTCTTTATTTTGCTATCTGGGACCAAGTGAAATATTAACGAGGATCAAGTGTCATCCTTCAGTCCCTTTATTTGAGTCAAGCAAACCCTCGGAAAGGGAGACATCTTAAACTGTTATCAGTTAATGATACTTCGGTATGAATAAGGGATGGGAGACTAGACTCAGAGTGTGATAGAGAGAAAAGCAAAAAACATGAGCATGTAAGGACCACTAGAAGAGAGACAGGAAGAGGGAAGAAGCTGATTAATGAGGGGACCAGTATTTATGGAAAACTTCACTGTTCTCACCAATTTGCTATCATTGACCTGAATATTGCACATACAGCTTTGTTGATATGAAGCAAGGCAACAAGCAATAGAAATTCATATAGACCAAATTCCTGTAGTCCAAGAGTCTAAAGATCCCAGGATTCTTAAAGCTCATGAATTGGTGATTCCAGGATTCTAAGGTTTTATAAATTCTCACAACGTCCCTAAGACAAGACAATTCGTTTTCTGTGCAGAACTAGGCATGACTAACCTGTTTTTCTTCCCTTGTTTCTAAGCAAGGTTCAAATACCACCTCTTCCAGAAGATTTTTCTTGCTTGTAGTATTTCCCCTTCCCAATCACATTGTGTTTAGTTTATGTGTATATGTATATACATGTGTGTATATATATACATATGTACACACATACACAAAGACAGACAGAGAGAAAAAGAGAGACATAAGACAGAAAGCTATATATTATCTCCCTTATAGAACAGAAACTCCTTAAGTTAAAGTTGATTTGTCTTTTCTGTTTTTGTATTCCCAGTGCCTAGTTGAACCCAGTTTTGGACATGTAGTAGGTACTTAATAAATGCTTATCAATTAATTCATTGGTTTTCTGCAGAAAGCCACCACGCTGCCCATAAATCAAGACCAGAGGTGGGTCTACATTGAAAAACTCTCTCCTAACACAAAATATGAGCTCCAGGTCCGAGGCAAATCAAAAAAAAATGGGTCTTCAGGAACCTGGAGTCCCTGGAGCCCGACCCTCATCTTCCAGACAAAACCACAAGGTGTGTTAAGAAAAGATCAGTTGTGGAAAGAGTAATCAGGGTTGGGGATGGGACTGTGATAGATATCCCTAGGGAGGAAGATTTAAGGAGGGAAGCACAGGGTGAAAGTGAGGGGAACATGAAGATGACATGTCAAAAGTGGAGGAAAGGAAAATGAGGAGAACAGGGGAAGTTTGTTATGAGGGGAAAGGGGGAGGATTGGGCTGGGTTCCATCCATGGCTGGTTTTACCACTGGCAAATAAATTCAAAACAATTCTGACAGACTAGAATGGTGGGTAGACACTAATGTGAGCAAATATAATAAAGAATAAATCCTACACTTAAGTTCAAGAAAACATATGGTCAAGTAAAGGATAGAGGCAGCTGTGACTGGTCACAAGAGTTTCTGTGAAAAAGATCCTGAGCTTTGGGTGGTCTAAAAGCCCTAAACAACTTAACAAGCCATTCAAAGTTTATCAAGTACCTATTATGTGCAAGTAACTGTGATAGGTAGGCACTGGGGATACATCAGTGTTCTTATTAATGTGACTATTGCCTTCAGTGATGCAGAGCAGAACTCTTTTCCATCTGCCTCCCCTTCTACATCCCCCTCCATCCTCACCAATAAATCTTCTACAACTAATCTATCCAGGTTTCTAGACTTTAAATTCTCTTACATTATGTGAATATCAATGGAAATCTTCAGTGCAAGGAATACTAAGATAAAAAATGAAACCATTTCCATCCTAAATATGCTTCCATTATGCTGAATCTGTCCATATGAACTATCCTTAAAAGTTCTACATCTATTTTCCACATGTATGAGTTTCAGTCAGTCAGTAATTATTTATTAAGTGTCTACTATGTGTGAGGCACCATGTTAAGTGCTGGAGATACAAGGAAAGGGAAAAGACAGTCCCTGCCCTTGAGAAGCAATGTTAGCAAGGCAATTCATCAACGTGAATCTCAGTTGTCTTCTGTAAAATGGAAATAATCTTTAGCTGCCTCACAGGGTTACAATGAGGAAAGTACTCTGTCTAAATAATTCCTATGGAGGAATAACATTCATTGGGATTTAGAACTGAAAAGTCTAATGAAATTCTGATCTTAGCTTGTTATTCACTGACTACTTGTGAGACCTTGGACAGCTCCCTTAGCCTTTCTATAAAATGGGGCTAGTAAAATGTATACTATTGATCTCAGAAAGTGTTATAAGTATCTATATTGGTGGCCAGATCTGGGATTGAGTTGCATTGGGCCTTTCCCTCATTATGTTCCTGATTCTTGACTCACTTCCATTTTGGTAATGTCGATTTTTCTCCCCTTCCCAGAGTTCATCTTCAAGTGGCTGTTCCATTTAATTATGGGTCTATGTGGTATTGTCAGCATCTTCCTTATGCTCCTGCTGGTACCCAGGTGGTACCCCCAGAAATGGTGAGAGATTCTGACTTATGGCCCAACTTGCATTTTCCCTATCCTTCACTTTAGACATCCCCATCCTCTTTCCTTTCCCCCCTCCTAGATCCCTTGAATCTCTTGGTTGATTCTTGGCTATAAGTCCTGAAGAATTTGTTCCTCCCCATCCTTCAGCCCATGACTGAGTGGATGGTTTGAGCTTGAGCTATTGGAAGGAAAAGTTGTGAGAAGGAATAAGGCAGTCATGATATCCCGACATATCTTGGGGTCTCAGATTCAGGACATGTGAATATGTATGTACATGTGAACATGTGAATTGTAGAATTTCACATGTCTGTGTATGTTCATACCTGCACGCACATTTATGTATATCATTTTTTGTTTTTTTCACTTAATAGCATTCTAATTTTTTTTCAAATTACATGTAAAGATAGTTTTCAATATTCATTTTGATAAGATTTTAAGTTCCAAATTTCCTCCCTTCTTCCTTTTCCTCCCCTTTCCCCGAGGCAGCTAGCAATCTGGCATAGGTTATACAAGGTGTATTTTGTATAGGTGTTTTTCTGACATGCTTTTGTTGTATTTATAAGCATAAATGTGAACGTGTACAGGTGTGCAATTGTATTTTTTTTGCTGTTTGGGCAGCCTGTTTGCCTATGTTATGTTTTATATATTGACATGTATATGTTTATTTGTATGCATTGAATATGACTAATATGTTTGGGTTTGTTATATCTGGATGTGTTCTTACATATTCGTGAACACATGCTATATGTGTGAACATGTGTTTTCATTCTCAATCTTGGTCGCAGCCGTTTGCTAATTTTTAAAAAGAGCTCTGGGAAGGGGGAGGGTCTCCACATGGGTGAGGGACCTTCTATATACTTGTTTTCCCCTGTTTCATCCTCATTTCCTCTCTGGCAGGCTGAAGAAGATTTTAAAATGTCACATTCCAGACCCTTCCAAATTCTTTTCCTCATTGAGCACAGAGCATGGAGGAGATTTCCAGGTATAGTTGTGTGTGTGTGTGTGTGTGTGTGTGTGTGTGTGTGTGTGTAGGGGGGGTGTATGTATGTGGGATGGGTGGAGGTGGGGGTGGGTGGGTGTGTATGTGGATGAAATGAAAGGATGTTCCAATTTGGAAGTGGAGGTGGAGATGTTGACTAAAAGAGATGTTGGCAAAATAATAATAATAATAATAACAAAAATTAAAAATAAAAATAAATAAATTTTAAAAATTAAAAAAAAAAAAGATTGGCCCCTTGGAGCCAATTGTTTCCACTTAATAGTGAAAAGGAGAGGAGGATAATTGGGGGGGAAAACTCTTCTTTCAGCCCCACATCCTCTTTGCCAGTAATTTATTAAGAGCCAGGCACTTCATTAAGCCATAGAGATAAAAAAGAAAAGAAAAGCAAATAAATACAGAGTCCTTTCTTTATATAATCTACAGTCTAATGGCTTGATGGTCTTGCAGAGATGCCCTTTCAAGCCCCAAGTCCCTTCCTCAGCTTGTTTCCCATGCTACTTGTATCATGGCTCCATATAAGAAGTGTCTGTCAGCTGGAGCGGTCAAAGAATGAAATGGGATGCCTTAGGAGATTCTTTGTTGCTGAAATATCCAAAAGTAGAGGCTGATTAACCTCTCCTCGGGGAATCTGTAGGGAGAGTTCCATGCTATACATGAGTTAGAAGGGTCTTTTTAATTCCTGAGACCTCAGATAAAAGGATTTGGGACTGCCCTGTGCCCTACATTTATAGCACAAGGATCACAATTTATTTCTGAGACTTCTGGGGATCATAAAGAACTGGGAGAAGAATGGTTACTTTTGTCAGAAAACCAGAATTCTGATCTTACCTTTGTCACTGACCTACCTCTGTAATCTTGGACAAGTGACTTCACTTTTAAAAGGTTTCACTTCCTCTTTTTAATATAATAGTTTTGACCTTGGGAGTCCTCTCCCAACTCTAGATCTATAACCCTTCAAGGCTTCTTTGATAAGGAGTGAGTCTACAGGTCCTTCCACCCTATAGAGACAGCAATAAAATCCTGGGGATGTGCATACCATATTCTACTAGGGTCATAGAATTCAGAGCTGGAAGGAAGTTTAGAGATAATCCCAGAGAAGAAATCTGCTCAAGATTTTGGGTTTATGTAGCAGAGCCAGGATTCCAATCCAAGGGCAATGATTCCAATTCCAATTTTCTCTTTGCCTCCTCTCCTGCCTTCCACTGTCTTCTCTTCCCTCCTAAAGCATACAGATCTAAAATGCTTGCTGCCTGTTTGACCCTGGACAAGTGACTTTCCCTTTCTGTGCCTCAGTTTCTTCCTCTGTAAAATGAGTTGGATTGGATTAAATAAAATCTAACTTGCTTTCTAGTCCTATATTTATGATCCTCTGATACCATTACCTTGGATTTCAGCTTTGGCATCAGGGAATCCTATCATCACAGGATGTATATATATGTATTTGTGTTTATATATAATGTATGTATATATGTATGTCTATATATGTCTATTTATGTATGTGTGGGTGTATATATGTATGTATAGAAAAGGACTTGTGTTGAGGAATCCTTATTTTACATATGGGAGAAATGAGACAAAGAGCAGGGAAGACATTTAAGAGTGAGTGACCCAAAAACAAGTTAGAAAATTCTCCCATGATCACATGGGAAATAAGTCAACAATCATTACTAAAGGAATCACTCTGTGCCGACCACTGGGCAAAGCTTGGGGAAACAAGTACAGCAAAAAGAAAGTCAGTCCCTGCCCTCAATTTTCTTACATTCTAATAAGGAGGAACAATATATACAAGAGAACTGAAAGGATTGAGGAAAGGGAAAGATATCTGACTTGGGAGCATGGTGGCTGGATTAGGGCCTTCCACAACGATTCGTCTATTCTCCTCCGCTTCAATTCTAATCCCAGTTTATAATTCATCAGCAGTGTTGTGTATGTATGTATGTGTGTATATACCCACACACACATATCCACACTAATTAAAACGGCAAAGTTGCATCATATATTATGCACATAGAATCATGTAAAAATTATACATAAAATTATATATATAATAGTATATTACATAATTTTATAAAAATTGCATCATGTAACTAGTTAAATGCTATTTAATATATTATAATGCATGTAATTATATATAGTATATAACATGACTATATATTATGTAATATAACATATTACATAATATATATTTGTTATATACTGTATATTATATACATGTAATATGCTATATAAAATATACATATGTTATCTATAAACATGTATAATATAAAGATATTATATATAATATAATGATTAATTAATATAATGATATATATTAAAATATCCTTATGTATGCATATACACATACATTTACACACACACACACACACACTGATGAACAATGAGTCATCTGTCCAATGTCTTCTTTTCAGATTGTGATATCTAAAAGTGACATTTTTCATCCATTTGATTTTTCCTGTGTGGATGATTAAGAAAGTTATTCGAGCACCTTTTTGGAAGACTGATTATATAGGAACTGGACTGAAAACAGGACTTTACCTGCATTTGATGTCTCTTTTGGAAATGAATTTGGGAGAAGGCAATTAAGTGGACAGCAGGAAAAAAGAAAAGGAGAACAAGCATTCAAGCACCTATTATGTGCTTAGGCACAGGCATTGCTTTACAATTATTATCTCATTTAATTCTCACAACTGTGGGGAAGTAGGTGTTATTATTATCCTCATTTTACAGAAGAGGAAACTGAGGTACAGAGCTATTAAGTGACTTGCCATAGATCAAACATTAATAAGTGTCTGAAGTTGGATTTGCATTCAAGTCCTCCTGATTCTAAGCCCAGCCCTCTATGCACTATGGCAACACTTACCTGTCTGCAGATAAATCTTGGCTAATCTTTCCCTTGTCAAAAAGTGGTCATTTTTACTCTCTGATCCTTCTCCATCTCCAATTCATAGCAACCCACAATAACTGATATATATTCAGGTCCACTGGTTATTTCAATTTCCAGTGAAAGAAAAGCCATTTCTTCTTATTCCACCTTTAACCTGTTTTTCTTTTTCTTTCTCTTTCTCCATCTCTTTTACCAAAGATTCCCCCAAATCATCCTTTTCTTATGGAAAAAGTCTGAAGAGGCAAAGGTGATTTTAAAACACCAATGAGAAATATAGCAGGCAGTTTCCTGTGCCATTTCCCACCCCAGGGGACTGACCCAGCCCTCTGTTCTCTATCAAAGGAAGTAGAAAGAGGAAAATGGAGAATAAAGAAAGGAAAAAAATTGATTAATTAGGTAACTAAATACCTATATAGTGAAATATTCTGCTAAGCACTGGGGGTGCCAATACAAACAAAAACAAAAACAAACACCAAGTACTGATAGACCAGGTGGTCAGCAATTCATTTAGTGGAGTGGTGGCTAGGGAGAGGTACGTTGGTCTGAGAAGCCATACAGTATGTGACTGACAGCTTTTCAGCAATGATGGTGTTGTTTCCAAAGGCAGGGCATGAGGGATGCTGGGATATACTACTACTTGAAGATACAAGGCCAGTAATATGTCCAAAGATCACAGTGTGGTGGGTATTGAACCCTTAAATATGCCGAAGTCTCATCAACCAGAAAGGAAAAAAAACAAAAAAACAAAAAACTCTGATGAACTATGCCCTGATAATAGAGTAAAGAATCCTAGTCGTGCTACACAGTTTATTACTAACTGTCTCAAGTGGGACTTGAATCCCTATGAGTAATGATGTGTTATTTTTTATTATTTCTCTCCCTCTCCCCCCGCAGAAATGGCTTTCTTCTCCTTTTCCCATCGCCTCCTTCGCCACCAGTATTTTGGCTCCAGAAATCTCTCCACTGGAGGTGATGCAGAAGGAAGACCCAAACCTGAACTTGTTGCTCTCCAAGGAGCTGGTTCCAGCTTATAGATCCCCAGAGACCAGTGGTCACTCCCTCTCCAGTTGCTTCACCAACCAGGGTTATTTTTTCTTTCACCTTCCTGATGCTCTGGAAGTTGAATCCTGCCAGGTATATTTTACCTATTCGCCTTTCAGTGAGGAAGAGGAGGAGAACAAAGAGGAAGAGGAACAGGGCTCCCTGGTGCCCCAGCTGCCTCCTGGAGGGCCTGAGGATGACTCATACTGCACATTTCCCCCTGGAGATGACATGATCCTCTTCTCCCCCAGGCTTTTCCAGAACCCTGGGAATAACTTGGGACCCCAAAGCATTTCTTTCTTAGGAAAGGAGGCCAAAAAGGAGACTTCCCCTCCTGAAGAGGACAGACCACCCTGTGACCCCAGTTTCTCAAGATCCCAGAATTCTTTGGATTCAAGACCTGAATCAAGCCAGGATGTGGATCTTCCTTTAGGCCCTGAGTCTGAGCCAGCCTCTCCATTTCCCTGGGATGCATCCCCTACACCAGACCAGACTAATGCTGTCTCTTCTTCCTATCCATCCCTAAACACTGGCGCCTATCTCTCTCTGGGAGAACTTCAAAATCAATACCACACTCATTCAGCCTAAGCAGAGAAGCTTCTCCAAGAGAGGATGAAGAAGGAAATCCAGGAAGATCCCCAAGAATCAGGATACCTTCAGGACAATAAAACAAGAACTATTTGTAAGCAAAAGGCTAGATTTGTCTTCAGAAGGCTGGACCTCATACCCCGACTGTGCTCCTTGACCATCACTTTTCTTATTTGTAAAATAGAGATCATACAAAACAATAGCAATCACAGAATTGATTAAAATATGTAAACTTGGAAATTATATTACTCTACAAGATACAATGAATTGCTTTCAATATTAACTTACAAACACCAAATGTAAGCTAACTATTTGAAGAGAAAAGCTAAAGAAATTAAAGAGAGAAAAAAAGTAAAATTATAATAGTGGGAGATCTCAATGTAACCTTTTAGTATGTAAAGTCCACTTTTTAAAAAATTCAAAAAAGAGGATAAGGCCTTTGAGTAGAATTTCTAAGTTAGACATAACAGCTCTCTAGTGATTATTAAATGGGAATAAAAAGGAGTATACATATACTAATGTGCGTATGGGATAGTGACAAAAATAGAGTATGTATCAGGTCAGAAAAATCACAAAAAATACAAAAAATCAGGAATAATAAATATGATTTTTACTGATTAAAACACTATAAAAATTATTCCATAAAAAGCCATTAAAGAAATTATTAAAATTTTCTGGGAACTAAATAATTTAATCCTAGAGAATTAGTATATCAAATAACAAATTACTGAAACAATAAAATAAGGACATTGTGGAGACACATACCAAAATTTGAAATAGTTAGTCAAAGCAATCGTTAAGGGACGGTGTCCATCTTCAAACATTTTCATCAACAAAAGAAAAATAAAAGAGATCAAATTGGGCACACAATTAAGAATTCTAAAAAATCAACAAAAATTTAAAACTCAATAATCACCAAAATAAAAATTCTGAAAATCAAGGAAGATATTAACAAAAGTGAAAGCAAAAATAGGAATAAATTTATTAGAAGCAAAAAAAGTAGAGAAACCATTAGATAATTTGATTTTTAAAAAGAAAGAGAAAAATCAAGTGACCAATATAAAAAAATTGATTATATTCATACAAATTAAATTATAAATTCAAAAAGCAATTCACAACAAATGAAGATGAAGTAAAGGAAGTTATTAGAGACTAATTTCTATATATATAAGATATATATATGAAACTGACAACTTAAATGAAATAAATGAATATTAACAAAAATGTAAAATGTAAAATTTCATCAAGCAAGAAATAGAAAATTTAAATAACCCAGCCTCTAAAAAAGAATTAGAAAAATCCATAAGTGAACTCAGCAAGGAAAATAAACTTAAGAATCAAGTAATTATAAGTTAATTCTATCAAACATCTAAGGAACAATTAATTCCAACATTTTAGCAATTGTTAGTAAAAAAAAAAAAAAAAAAAAAAAAAAGTAAAGTAAAGAAAAAGAAAAGATCCTATCAAATTCCTTCTGTGAGATACATATGGTTTTGTTATCTAAACTAGTGAGAGTCAGAAATATGCACAATCTGAGCGCTACTATAGATAATTATATTCCTAATAAAGACTGACACAATTTAAAAAAATAAAACCTTAGTAAAGAAGTTCAAGAAACATGTGAAAAAAATTATGCACTATGATCAGGTCATATTTATATTGATGATACAAGATCAATTTAATATTAGGAAAATTATAAGCATAATAAATAATAGTAATGACAAAAGAGTAAAAAAATATAATCATATCAATGTGTATTAAAAAAGGTATTGAAAAATAACGTCCATTTCTGAAAAAAAGAAATAGCAATAAATAAATAACTTAAAATACACAATGAGTAAAAGCAAAAAAAAAAAAAAAAAAAATAGCAATAAGTGGAGTTTTCCTTAAAATGGTAATATGCATCCAAAACTAAGAATCAGCATTATATGTAATAGTATTACATAGAGTCTATTTAAGTAAGATCAGAGATATAGAGTATCTATCACTACTTCTATTTTGAGATAATGCAACCTAGCAATAAGAAAAAAATACATAAGTTGAAGGAAAAAGTATAGGCAAAAAGGAAACACAATTATCTTTTTGCAGGTGACAGTGGTTTGTTTAGAAAACCCCAAAGATTCAATTTAAAATTAATTGAAATGATTACTTCAGTAAAGTTGGAGAATATAAAATAAATCTATCCAAATCATCTATGTGTATGTATAGTACTAAGATCTAGCAAAAAGAGGCAGAAAAGTCAGTTTGAAGTAATTAAGAAATATATGTGATACATGAAAGTTTATCAAGTAGCATATATACAAGAACTATAGTTATATAACTACAAAATACTTTTGGGAAATAAGCTTAAATAATTGAAAAAATACTAATTGTTCATTGGTAGTTTAAATTGATAGAATAAAGATAATACTACCTAAATCAATTGACTTATTCTGGGCCATAATATTCAAACTACCAAAGGATTGCTTTATTGACCTAGAAAAATTATAACAGAATTCATCAGGAAGAACAAAAAATCAAGAATATTAAGAAAAACAATGGAAAAAAAAGTGAAAAAAGAAGGTCTGGCAGAATCATATTTCAAATCAACTTTCAAAATATAGTTAAAAAATAGAGAAGTAAATTGGTCAATGAGCATTTATAACTAGCATTTCTATTGTACTTTAAGATTTGCAAGATGCTTTACAAATATTATCTCATTTGAAAGCCACTAACAACACAGGAAGTAGGTGCTATTATTATCCCTATTTTACAGATGAGAAAACTGAGGCTAAGTGATTTATCCAGGATCAGGCAGCTAAAAAGCTCCTGAGTCTGGACTTGAAATGAATAAGGTTTTTTCCTATTTCCTCTCAATGTTCTATCCAATGTGCCACCTAAATACAAATTAAAAATACACTGAGATTTCACCTCATACTCATCAGTTTTGCAAAGTTGACCCAAAAAAACTGTTGGAGTTAATCCATGAAGAACCAATACAGTTATGGATTGTTGCTAGAGCAATGAATTAGTACCAGTATTTGAGAATGCAGTCTGGAATTATGACCCCCAAACTGTCACGAAGATGAACCTACATTTTGACTTATGAGAGTCAAAATTTTGATGAAATCAAAGAGAAATTTTAATTTCTTTTTTGCATGAAAAACATTTATGGTTGCTCTTTCCTTGGTAGTAAACAACAATAACAACAAAACACAAACTCTTCCCCCCCCACCAAAAAAAAAAAAAAAATCCTGGAAACTAACAATGTGCTTTCCTGCTGCTAAACAAATTAAGGCGTGCAAATTTAATTGGCTTTTATTGTACTATAAGAAATGGCAAAATGAACAGTTTCTGAGAAGATTGGGAAGCTCTGTATGAACTGATACAAAATGAAGTCAGCAGAACCAGACCAATTTACAGTACAATGTGACATTATAATTGTAAACCCCTTTGAACGACTTAAGAACTCTGATCAATGCACTGTTGGACCATGGCTCCAGAAGATCAATAATAAAAAATACTGCTTGCCTCCTGAAAAAGAAGGATACAAAACGAGCCATCTTTTTTTGGACTTGAACAATATGGGAATTTATTTTCCTTGAGTGTGTATACTTGTTAGAAGGATTTGGTTTTTTCCTGTTTCCACACACACACATACACCCCAGGATGTGGAAGAAAGAGAGAAGAAAAATTTATACATTGAAAAGAACTTAATGGTAAGATTGTTTTTTTAAAGAGTAAGTTGGATTAGGTGGCTGTCAGGATCCTTTCCCTTCTAAGTACCATGATTGAAATGACAAGAATTCACAAGAATCCTGACCCCATTGTTCCTAGTCTGTTTTCTACTATCATTGAGACTATTTCTGAGCAGGGCAACTTGAGGTCTAAGTGATATAAGTATTTTCAGGCTAGAACTCTCAGAGGGGCCCAGAGTCTTCTGTTTCCTCTGTCCTCTGGCTAGATGTTTGAGACAACCCCAAGGGACCCCTGCCAGCTGGGGCTTGGAGAATGAGAGCCTAGACCCCAATATGTAGAAAGTAGGGAGAAAGCCTGTGCTTGAGGCACTGGAAAACAAAACTGGATTCTGTGTCCAGGTAGGGATGGTGAAAGATTCCAGATGGAAAGAGACTGAACAGATGGAAAGAGTGAGGAAAATGAAATGGGAGATTGGGGAATCAAGGGGATAGGATATACAGGGTTCCCTTGAGGACTGAGCCAGATGGGAAACAGAATTGGGTTGGGTTGCAGGGCAATCTGTCTAGGGACAGAACTGGTAACTGAGCCCCTCAGTGAAGGGGCTACCCAAAGATTTGCCAGGTGGAGGGGGAGAGAGAAAACAAGAGACCGTAATCTAACCATTAAACCCCAAACTCTAAACCTGAAGATGAAAGAGGGGTAAAAGGGCAAGTAGTATTCTCTCAATTCCTTTCAGTTGGCTAAGTACAACATACTTCACTGTAGCCTCTAGATCATCCCTTCCTCGGCCAAACCTCCTCTTCCTACTTGTCATGTTCCCCACTTTCAGATAATGTCAGGGAAAGAATTCTGGGCTTGCAGATAAGGTTTTGACAGTGTGGTGTAGTGGATAGAGCATTATAAGATTTGGAATTAAGAATTCCTGTGTTTGAATTCTCCCTCAGACTCTTATGAGGAAGAGGCTTTACTTATTTGAGTCTTAAGAACTTCCTCTGTCAAAGATGGCCTTAGGTCCCTTCACTTATGATCTGCCAAAGACTCTATATTCCTTTGTGAAAAACACTTGACCTTCCTGGATCTTGGTTTCTCCTCCTGTAAAATGAGGGGTTGGACTGGAAGAGGTTCTTGCTTAAGAACTCTGCAACTCCAGGGTTTCTCTTATCCAACGAAATGTTGCCTGCAATCTTTACTACTTTATATGGTTTATATGGGGGTTTCAGAAAAAGTTTTCAAGACTAAATCTAAATTTAGATTTAGTAGCAAAAATCAGGGGCTGTAGTGGGCAAAAAAATGGTGGATTTGCAGTCAGAGATATGGGTTTCTTTTTACAGTGGGACCACTTGTTATGTGATGAGCTCAAGTGAACCTTACTCTCTCTGGGATGCAACTTTAACTCCTGTAAAAATGACTGAGTTAACCAAGTCTGTAATCCAAAGAGATGATAAGAGAGGGGAAAGGACCCACATGTGTAAAAATGTTTGTGGCAGCCCTTTTTGAAGTGGCAAGGAACTGGAAATTGAGTGGATGGCCATCGGTTGGAGAATGGCTGAATAAACTATGGCATATGAATGTTATGGAATATTACTGCTCTGTAAGAAATGACCAGCAGGATGATTTCAGAAAGGCCTGGAGAGACTCACAGGAACTGATGCTGAATGAAATGAATAGAACCAGGAGAACATTGTGCATGGCAACAAGAAGATTATGTGATGATCAGTTGTGATGGACTTGGCTCTTCTCAACAACGATGATTCAAGCCAATTTCAGACCTGTGATGGAAAATACCATCTGCATACAGATAGAGAACTGTGGAAACTGAATGTGGAGCAAAGGATAGGATTTTCATCTTTTGTTTAGTGATCAAGGCATAGTATTTTCACGTTTTTTGTTTGTTTGTTTTCTTTCTCATGTTTTTTTTTTCCCTTTAGGTCTGATTTTTCTTGCACAACATGACAAATATGCAAATATGTTTAAAAGAATTGCACATTTTTAATCTGTATCAGAGGGGGGAAGTAAGGTAAGAAGGGAGAAAAATTTGGAGTATAAAGTCTTACAAAAATGTATTTACATGTATTTGGAAAAATAAAATAATGTTAAAAACTTTTAAAAGGACTGATTTAGAATTAGTTGATTTTTTTCCCCTGAGGCTGGGGTTAAGTGACTTGCCCAGGGTCACACAGCTAGGAAGTGTTAAATGTCTGAGACCACATTTGAACTCCAGTCCTCCTGAATTCAAGGCTGGTGCTCTATCCACTGTGCCACCTCGCTGCCCCAAATTAGTTGATTTTTTAAATCTCCCTTCCAATTCATATATCCATATCTGTCATTCACTATTCCAGAACCTCTCCAGCTCTGACATTCCCCATTCCAAGATCCCTCCCTGCTCTGACATTCCCCATTCTAAGGTTCCTTCCACCTAGGACATTCTCTGTTCCAAGATGCCTTCCAGCTCTGACATTCCATATTCTAAGCTCTTTCCCAGATCTAACATTCTGTAAATTCTGAAATAACAGCTACAAAAGTAGATTCTTATAAACTCTTTAAGACTCTAAGAATACAGTGGATTTTCTTTGCAAGGGGAAAAATATCAGTCTTTCTTTAACATGAAAACATGACCTTTGGTGTGGAGTCTTTTTCTTGATGGAATATTATGTATAAGTCACATTTACTCTTTTGATAAGTGGTATTTACTTATACTTATTCAATTATTAGATTTCATTTATTTGTTTATTTGCAAGGCAATTGGGGTTAAGTGACTTCCCAGGGTAACACAGCTAGTAAGTATTACGTTTGAGGCTAGATTTGAATTCAGGTCTTCCTGACTCCAGACCCAGTGCTCTATCTACTGGGGCATCTAGCTACCCCGCAATTATTTGATTTTTAAAAGATACATTCATCGAAGTACCAATACATTGAGTCAGCCTTATTCAGTTGCTAAAGAAGCATAATCAGGATGCTTTGGGTTCAAGACTTGTCTGCAACATTTACTACTTTTATCATCCTGGAAATGGCTTCAGATCTCAGAGGGTCATTTTGGGGATCATTATTCAGAAGCTCTTCTTCTCCTCTCCTCCCCTTGACCATAAAAATACTGACAGAATCCCCAGAGAGTGGGGTTGACTGGTGAGATGCAGCAGAAAGAGGAAGAAGGCTTGGGGATCCACAACCTGAGTGTATGTCCCAGTTCTAGCAGAGACTCAACTTGGAGTAAGAGGATCTGGGTTCTAATTATGTCTCTACCACTTATTATCTGTATAAATCTGAGCAAAATAATTTCTTTTCTCTGGGACTTATTTTTCTCAGCTCTAAAATGGGTTTAGATTAGATCACCTCAGAAATCCTTTTCAGGCATTAAAATCTGATTTTTGGTTTCCTTATCTGTTGAATGAGTTTAGCTCTTTAAAAAAAATCATGTACATTAAAGTCACTCTCTTTTAAAGCTGTTTTTTTTATCTCTCATTTGAGTAAATATATGAATGAGTGATGAATGAAAAAGCATTTATTAAGAACTTGCTATGTAATATAGCAATAGCTATGTACTCTGAATGTGGAACCATTTGGAAGAACCCAAGCTTTAGAAAATTTCCTTGGGCCCCTCTCAGATTAAACCCTGTGATATACATTTGAATTGATGGCCTCCATGGTCTCAAGCACCTCTACCCATTCATTAGCAGATTTTCTTGGGATTTGTCTAGTAGGTCTTGGGATGAGGAGGAAGGAACTAAAAATCCAACCCAATCTTCACCTATTTCCAGAAAAGATGAAAGAGATAATTTCTAAAATTTAGAGCTAGGAGAAAACTTGATCAATCTAGGCCAAAGCCTTCTACTTACTGATGATGAATCTGAGATTCCAAGATATTGAAAGGCTTCCTAAAGATCACACAAGTGGTTGGTAGCTGATCAGAATTTGAACACAGATCCTCTGATTCTGAATCTAGAGTTCTTTCCCCTACAACTAACTCATTGTCTCAGTGGATGAGTTAGACAGGTCTTTAAAAACCCAGGGTACCTTTAGAAACTCAACCCCTTGGCTGGTAAAACACGGCCTTTTTTATTTTCCACGCTTGGTAGCCCTGTCTGTTTTTTTCTATGTATGGCATGCCTGGTGGGACATTACTTGGGCTGGAGGGTGGAGGGTTGAAGTGAGTGTGAAGCCACAGGCAGGAAATGATGGTAACGATATTCAGAGATACCAGGACTTCTATTACTGGAAAACAGGATGAAAAAACCTGAGTTGGGTAACATGGGGAAAGTAGAGATGAATAAGAAGAGAAGGCATGAGGTGCCAGAGAAGGACAAAGATCATTCTAGCTGAATGGGGATAGAGATGTACAAGCATCTGGAGGTGGGTCAGGGATGCCCACTGACCTTGGTACTGACTTGGACATCCACAGAATTGTGAAGTTTTGTGAAAAGAACACTGAACATGTATTCATAAGAGCTGATTGCAGCTTTTAATTATTCTACTTACTTTCTGAGTGATCTTGGTGGACAAGTCACTTTCCCCATTCTGTACCTCAGTTTACTCATCTGTAAAATGAGAGAATGGGACTAGACAGCCTATAGCCACTCTTTGCTCCAAGTCTATGGACCTATATTCCTCTCCATGAAGCAGAGACTGTTTCACTTTTGGATTTGTATTCCAAGAAATTGATGGAGTGCCTGGTATATAAGTTCTTAATAAATGAATACTATACTGCAAATTCTTTCATCATTTTGAGCTCTGGCTATCATTTACCTTTTTATCCCCTACCAACTTGGAGATCCAAAAAGAACCATAATAGTTTATAAAATATAGGCTTAATTTATATGTAATTTAAAAAAATATTCTTCTTTGAATGCCAAAATGTTCATGTTTGCTGATTTTTTTAAGTTCATAATTTTTTTTAAAGTGTAGACACTAACTATACACGGGGCTAGTTAGTTTTCTCTCACTAGTATGTCCTATGACCCCCATGTGGGATAATATTATTATTTTCAAAATTTTACCAATGCTTTATGTTGATATACCACAGTCATTTCCTGATATACCCCTTCCTTTGAACCTTCTGTTATCACATAGAAAAACAGTTAAACAACAACAAAAAAGCCTACAGACAAAACCAAATGTGTCTGACAAGGTATGAACGCTAGCGTCTATTATTCCCCCCCCTACCCCTTCTCTGCCAAGAGAAAGATTGTATTTAATCTGTTTTTCTGTAGGACAAAGATCAGACCCTTCCATTAGAAGAGTTCAGCTGATCTTTAGTGTCCTTTCTACTTCCATCATTGCAGTCACTGGCTATGTATGTACCTATCTATATAGGGGTATGTGTGTGTGTGTGTGTGTGTGTGTGTGTGTGTGTGTGTGTGTGTGTATGTGTGTGTGTGTGTGTGTGTATATATATATATATATATATATATATATATATATATATATATATATATATAAAATATTTATTTATTTATTTATTTTTAATTTTTTTATTTATTTATGATTCTGCTATAGTTCATACAAATCTTCCTAGATTTCTCTGGCTATTGCTTTTGTTATGGCACAATAATACTGTATTACATTCATGGACCAGAGATAGCCACCCCCACTCAGTTTTCAGTGGGTTGCTAACTTTGGTATATTATAATGAAATTTGTAGATTCTCTCCATATTTGTTTGTGGAAAAAAAATTCTAGAAATTCATTCCTGTTGCAGAGTATATACATATAGTAGGATGGAAAGTAAAGAGGGAAATGTCAAGTTATAGTATCCAGTTACAGTAATGGAGGAAGATAATTAAAGACTAGGTGGACGGCTAAAACTGGAAGCCAAACTGTCTCTGAGGGCCAGGAAGGTCAGGAAGCTTGGTCTCCTTAGGATAGAGTTCTTTGATCAGGGAAATTGTAGAAAATGTGAGTACCGTATTGATTTGCCAAATTTTGTGATATAATACAGACACGATTTATCTTGATTTTGCATTTGTAGAAGTGTCTATGTTAATTTAAGATGCTAAATTGTGGGCGTGTGATGTTCACTTTGAAATTGAAGAGGAGCCAAAATGAAAAAATAAAATAAAGTTATTATTTGAAAAAAAAAAAAAAAAAGAATGAGATCCATTCTCCAAAACATAGTCAAACTGTACTTCTTTTTATTTCCTCCATTTTATTTTGTAACTCTCAAATGATATAGCATTTTCTATTATGTCTATCTTTCTCAAAATTCTGTAAGCTCCACTAAGGTAAAGACCATGTCTTCTCTAAACTTGTGACATCCTTCTCCAACAACTGCAGAGTGTTCTGCATGTTCTTTCTGGGGAGATGAGGAGTGAAAATAAACATCCTTTGGCCCTGACCAATATCTTAGAAATTGGAAATCCCTAATCAGCATTATATACTGCCTTTATCTCAATTTTGTATCTTGTGTGAGCAACTCATCATCCATTTCTTCTGTCTGACTAGATGGTCTTCAGTCTGCTTTCCCTCCCCCCTTTTATCTACTTCAAAATGCTCACCACACTGTTTCCATAGAAATTAATGATGGGATGTCATTTGAATAGTTCATGCTTTTATAAGTCCAATCCATAATTCTATGTTTTCCTTATTCTAATATTCTATTTATATTGTATAGGATATAAATGTTTCCTAACTCAGACTTGATTCCACATAGACATAAGTTTTTTTGGATTTTTTTTTTTTTTTATAAATAGCCATTTTGAGAAGGGACCAAAGAGGACATCTAACTAAACTTTTCTCCCAATGTCCCTCATAGCATCACAGGTCATCTAGATTGTTTAAGTACTTCCAGTTTTCCTGGAACTCACTACTTCACAAGGTAATCACTTCATTTTAAAAGCTTTTAGAAAGATTGTCTCATTTTTAAAGAGCAATGGGTGAGGAGCCAAGGACCACTTACAAAGGCTAGCTCTATGATAGCTATCCAGGTGATCTTGGATAGGGTTGTAGATCCCTTCTCTTCTCTGGCTATCATTTTTCTCATTGGAAAAAAGTGGAATTGATGGTCTCTGAGGTCTATTATGTTCTCTGAGCAAGAGGGTTTCTGCCTGGAAACCTGTGGCATGTCAGTTTGTATCTGTTTATTGGTGCGGTTAAAGCCAGACCTTCTGTCCATGAGTACACCTGACTCAAAGTTTCCATTGTCACAAAGAACGTGAGAAAGTTCTCTTCAAAAAACACCCAAATAGCTTTTTATCCCTTCAGCCCCAGACCATTGGTGGAGAAAGCGACAAAAAGGTCCATGCCAGAGTGAGTGGTGATGACCACAGACTGATTCTTCCTTCAAACAGATGGATGTCAACCCTCTGGGGAGGTAGGGGATTGGGAAGGGAACATTACTGGCATTTTACCAAAAAAAATATTCATGAGAAGTCTAGGCTATTAAATCTAAAATCCTAAAATGTCGCTGTATATGCAACTGAATAAACGAAACTTTAATAAGTATTATTGCATTTGCTGCATTTGTGTCCATATTACTTGGCAGAGTGCCTGGCACATAGTAGGTGCTTAAAAACACTTATTGGTTGAGAAAAAATGAATTTAGATATGGAAGGTATCTTAGAGATCATTGCATCTGAGCCCTTCATCTTAAAGAAAAGGAGCCCGAGACCCAGACAAGGAAAGTGGACTGCTCAAATTCTCCCAGCTAGTAAGTGGCAAAGCCAGAATTTGAATCCAAGTATTTTGATATACAGTTACAGAATTTCAATCTTAGAAATCATCTTGTTTGGAGCAGCTGGGTGCCACAGTGGTTAGAGCATCAGCCCTCGGCAAGTCACTTAACCCCAAATGCCTCAGGGGAAAAAAAAGTTATCTTATTAAACTCCCTTATAATGTAGGAATCACTGTATACTACTTGTTCAATAAATGTTTGGTGAATGGATGAATGAATACTGAATTTGAAATCAAAAGATATATGTCAAAAATCTCTGTTCTAATATTTGTATGACTATAAGGAATTTCTTTCTCCATTTCAGGCTTTTTTCTCCTCTTCTGAAAAATGGAAATATTGGGTTAAATAACCTTTCAAGTCCCTTCTATTTCAAAATATGTAGCTCTATGATCATTTTAGGAGTTGATAGGAAAGATCAGAAACATCAGGGAAGAGTTTATGAAAGAGAGATAAAAATAGGAAGGTAAGAGGAATACCACAGGAAGTTGCAAAATGACCAAGGAGAGAATTAAGAAAATATCTGGCTGGAGGGAGGTCTCACTCTAGGAAGGAGGGGCAAGTGAGCAATAGGATCACAAAAACATTAATGATTTAACTTCTATTCTAGCACCTCAGAGTTTGTAAAGAATTTTCTCCAGGTAATATAGGCAGAATCATTTTCTGAAAGCTTGGAGAAAGAGCCATGAATTGTTCCTTCTATCATTATTTACTTCTCCTAGACAACTCTTACCAAAACTTCAGGAACAGGAAATTATATATAGACAAAAACCATTATAATAATCTGAATTAGGAGGGGACTTAGTTGAAAATAAAGAAGGAAACTGTGCCCAAAGACCATTATTTACTCCCTTTAAGGCATTCAAGCACCCTATGTTGTCTCCTGATCCCACCTTCCTAAACGCTTTCCCCAAATGCAAGCCACACAAGACAACATGGCACTAGAGGCTGGAGAACTGGCTCTGCTGTTTAATTTCTGTGTCACCTTAGGCAAGTCACTCTGATTTTCTGAATTTTTGTTTCTTCTGCTGGATAATTAGAATGTTAAGAACAAACAATGATAGTCAAGAGAAAGTTGGCCATGGAGTCAAGAAGCCTTGGGTTCAAATCCTGCCCCCGATTCTAGGTGTGATCACACAAATCTCTCACTTTCTTTGGCCCCCTATTTCTCCTCTGTAACATGATAGAATTAATTAGTGTCTCCTGAAATCCTTTCCAGATCTAGACTTTTGCCCCACTGAGCTCCAACCCCGCTCCCAGCGCTGATGTTTTGTCTTTCTAAGTTGCCTGGCTCATTGTTTCTCTATTAGTTTCATCAAGACAGCCCTTTCTTTACCACAGAGATGGTGTCAAACATCCCACACAGATTTTCAGAGAAATACCAAGTCTTGGTTTGTCAGCAAATGCCGAGCCCATATCTCATTTTCTAGGTACCATAACTGACTTTTAGACAAGGGATGAGCTGTCTCCCTCTGAGAGTCTGTGACATATCCTTGAAAGAACTTTAAGAGGCTCCCCCAACTGTAAAACACACCCGCTAGTCTATTTAGCCAAGAGCTAAATACCCCATCATCTACCCCACCCCACTTCCCTGACCTTCCCCCCTCCCCTACTAATGGCATAACTTGTGCTATCTGCTGCTAGTTTGAGATCTAGCCCATGGGCTCAATAATTATCTTCGGGACTGACCTATCCACCATATTGCTCATGTGACTTGGGCAATTCCATGGGCTTCATTTTCCTTATCTGTAAAGTGAAGGGTTTGAGTAGATGCCCCTTGGGCTCCCACCATAGCTAAGTCTGTGATCCTATGTATTCCATTGAAAAGGCAAAAGTTGGAGAGACATGAGTGAAGATGACGATGAAATATCTCATTATTTAAGGCATTGTCTACATGGGTTAGAGCACTGGATTTGAAGTCAGAGACACAGGTTCAAACCCTGGGAAATGCCATTTACTACCTATATAACTTTGTTTTTATTGATCCCAAGGCCCCTTCTACCTTTAAATTCCTTATGATCCCATAGGTAAATATAGCTCTGTCCCACAGATAAAAGAATTCTTATTTAGTTCTCTATTGTTTGCTGCATTATTTAGCTTAGTATTCAAAGTTCCTTAATGTTAGGGTCCCACAAAAATCTGGCTATCAGTATTTCAAGACATCTAACCTAGATGTAGTTTAAAGAAAAGAGCGTGAATCAGAAGGGATCTCCAGGGAGGCCTTACCATCATGGAGTCAACATGGCTTGAAGGTCAATATTCCCTGTGCCCATGACCTCAGACAACTTCAAGCATGGACAGCACAGAACACATTTGCAAGAATATTCACCCAACATAGAGAAATCTGCCTTGCAAGGGAAGCTCAAGCTCCTCCCCCAGGCCCATACAGTAGTCTTTCCTTCCTTGTAATGTTGTCAACCACTTCAGTAGAGCATGCTGGTCTAAACACTAGCCGACAGATTTGGAGTCTCCCTCTTTTGGGGTTCCTGGTCAACCTTTTTTGAGTTTCCAGCATCAGTATCTGACTTCTCAGTCCTAATGTTGATTACCTCTCTGATTGCATTTTTAAGACCTCTCATCTCCCTTTTTTTTCCCATTAATTACCCAATACTCCATACACGCCTACAACTTGCCATCCTCTGACCACATATAAATTCTTGCCTCTGTACATGGTTCTTCCTTTTTCTCCACCCAGAATGCTCTCCATCCAAACTGTCATCATCCTCTCTCTCTTTCAAAGCCCAAGATGAAAGGCACTTCCTCATTGAAGCTTTCCAGGATCTAATTAACCCTCCTTTCTTCTAGACATGATTTCTCCCTGCTGGACACTTTCACAGCATGATGTATCATTCTTATACCCATTTACAACATCCAAGTATTTAGAGCTGGAAATGGCCATCCAGGCCAGCCCACTTTTTTTGTTGAATGTTAAACTTCCTAATCTTATAACTATCTTGGATTGTGGTTTTGGGGGGCACATGACACCTTTTACCTCCTTCATCCTTAAGATAGTATTGAAAATGACTAAACCTCAGCTTGAATTCTGTCTTTTTTCTTACTGGTTGTATGGAATTGGCCTCTCTGGGCCTGAATTTCTTCATCTACAGATAAAATTATTAGACTAGATGGTCTAAAGTCTAAAGTCTTGTGCTTATGAAATTGGGAATAAATATAATTATAACAGTAATAATGCTGTGAGGGCAAAACATTAGTGAGAATAGAATAAAGGTAATCATCGAATGGTGACTTGTCTTTGGACTAGTTCTTTATGAAACCATTATAAAGGGTGGAAACAAAATAGGAAGAAGGGGGAAGAGGAAGAAGAGGAGGAAAAGGGGGAGAAAGAAGAAAGGAAGGAATGAAAGAAGGAAGAAAGGGAAGGAAGGGAGGGAGGAAGAACAGAAGGAAAGGAGGAAGAAAAGAAGGAAAGGGAAAATGGACAGGGAATAGGAGAAGCCTAAGTGCTTCAAATATTAACTCCTAAGGATAGAAACTTTGCTTTACATGTTTCCATTCTCCTCAGTATCTTAAATGGGGGCCTACACAAAGCAGATGTTCAAGAAGTTTTTGTTGAGAACAAAACAAACTGTTCCAAGGGTTTTTCTTTTAAAACTGGGGTCAAAAACGAACTTGCCTTGCATCATATTCTTCTCGTTAGCAAATATGCCAGAGCTGAGAGGAGCCTTAAAACATGGAATGTCGGGGTTGTAAGGGGCCTTAAAACAGAGGATGTCAAAACTGGGAGGGAGCTTAGAACAGGGAATGTCAGGGCTGGGAGGGAGCTTAGAACAGGGAATGTCAGGGCTGGGAGGGGCCTTAGAACAGGGGATGTCAGAGCTGGGAGGGGCCTTAGAACAGAGGATGTCAAAACTGGGAGGGAGCTAAGAACAGGGGGATGTCAGAGCTGGGAGGGGCCTTAGAACAGGGGATGTCAGGGCTGGGAGGGGCCTTAGAACAGGGGATGTTAGGGCTGGGAGGGGCCTTAGAACAGGGAATGTCAGAGCTGGGAGGGAGCTTAGAACAGGGAATGTCAGGGCTGGGAGGGAGCTTAGAACAGGGGATGTCAGGGCTGGGAGGGGCCTTAGAACAGGGGCTGTCAGAGCTGGGAGGGAGCTTAGAACAGGAGATGTCAGAGCTGGGAGGGAGCTTAGAACAGGGGATGTCAGAGCTGGGAGGGGGCTTAGAACATGGGATGTCAGTGCTGGGAGGGGGCTTAGAACAGGGGATGTCAGGGCTGGGAGGAGCTTAGAACAGGGAATGTCAGGGCTGGGAGGGAGCTTAGAACAGGGAATGTCAGGGCTGGGAGGGAGCTTAGAACAGGGAATGTCAGGGCTGGGAGGGGCCTTAGAACAGGGGATGTCAGAGCTGGGAGGGAGCTTAGAACAGGGGGTGTCAGGGCTGTGAGGGGCCTTGGAACAGGGGATGTCAGAGCTGGGAGGGGCCTGAGAACAGGGGATGTCAGGGCTGGGAGGGGCATTAGAACAAAGGATGTCAGAGCTGAGAGGTTCCTCAGATTAGAGCTAGGCTGACCATCCAAATCTGTCACTATACTGAAGGAGAAATCAGAATGCGTGGGTGGTTTCCCTGAGTTCCTGGGGCACACCAGGGTCAGAGCCAGGACAGAAGCTCAGAATCCCAGGTCCAGGGCCAATGTTGATCACTCTTCTGTCTTCCCAGAGCTTTCACTGCCTGAGGGAGCAACCTGAGGGCGGGGACATCCCAGTCTCTCATTACAGAACAGTCAGAGCAGTCTACACCTCTGGGAGCCCAACTGACACTTTCACCAGTTCTCAGTCCATCCTTAGAGATCTTTCTTTACCCTGAGGAGCTAGAAATAGGTTTATTGGAATGGGGAGGAGACTTCCTCCTGACTCTACCAGAACCTTTTACACAATCAAAATGTCTAGTGAATTCATGTTTATTCTTCAGGACTTTTAGAAAGAAGACAAGAGTGAATGAGACTAGACTGAGAGGTCTATCCCTTTCCCTAATACAATACCTGTGCAACCTTGAGCAAATTCCCTTTTTCCTAGGCCTTGGTTCCTCTTTTGTAAAATAAGGAAATTCATAAAAATCTATGTTTAGGGATCTGAGGGACTTTCAATACCTCTTCTCTTTACATTTGGAGAAACTGAGGTCCTTCCTGGCTTTGGATCCAAGAATCTCTTGACATTTTTGGCAACATTTTTAGTTAAAAAAAAAAAGAGAGAGAGAGAGCCTTTTCCTGGATTTTACAAAGCTGGTTTTGTTTTAAATATATTTTGATAATTCTAATTTAATAAAATTTTTGCCTTTGTAATCCTATGTACTTTCTTTTATGCATTTAATAAAGAGCAGGATTCCAAGAAGTCTATAGGCTTTCCTGGACTGCCTGCCAATGAGTCCAGGAAATACAATTATTCCTGGTCATTTGGCTGTCAATCGATAAGGAAAGGAGAAGGGGTCAATGGCTCCCTACCTCTCTGTACTCTTAGCAGAGGGTTGAGATATATGTGGTCACCTGGGCTCTTGGCTGAAAATTCAGAACTCCCTGGCCTGTTTGCAGAGGGGAGTGATTGCATAAAGCAGGCTGATTCTTTGTGACTTTCTCTTCAAACTCTTATTCTATTCTATTGACTCCCTCCATAAATCCTCAATCCCAAAAATGGATCTAGGGATCTTTGGGGGAGAATGAGAGAAGGGTCTGTCATTCTTGGAGCCTCTGCTTACAACCCCCAGCTAGACTCTGCTACTGCTGGTTCCCACCCCCACTCTCTGCAAAGTACTCACAGGGCAAAGATCCAGGCTTCTCTTCTTAGTTTCACCCACCACCTACTTCCTTTCTACCTTCAGGTAGGGGTTGTCCCTATGGGGAGGGGTTGTCCCTTTGGGAATAGGTGGAGAAAAAGGACTAACAATCATCCCTGATGGGGGAGGGAAGAGTTGTCTTGATGAGGAGTGCAGCATGACCTAGTGGAAAAGACAAGAGTCCCTGAAGTCAAACTAGCTGACGTAGAGCCCCACCTGTGACCTTAGACAAGACCCCTAACTTCCCTTAATGTACTGATCTGTCAAATGGAAGGTCGATTGGAATTAATGGCCTCTAAATGAAGTCGCTCATCTTCCTCACTTAAGTAAAAGTCTCCATGGCCTCTGAGGTCCCTCTTAGCTCTGGATCTATGAACCTGAGAGTACAGGACTCTTACACATCTTCTCCAAGGTAAATGACAGGTCCAAGATTCTCTCTAAAGCAATAATGTGGGGAGGGGCTGTAATATAGTAACATATAATGGGGGTGGGCTAGTAGTACCCAGGGCAATTTGAGGAAGGGACGACTCCATAAGGGTAAGGACACAGCAATGTTTCTAAGATGGTGAAGGATCTGATGTGAGGGGAAAGCCATTCTAGGAGAGGGTTGGAGTGAGTGGAGGATTTAGTGGTCTTCTTTGAGGAAGGGGAAAAGGAAGTTACTTCTAGGGGGAAGGATAAAAACTATGATAATGAGAATCTCAGAGTCCCATGGGGCTGGGATGCTCTTCAAGGGATGCTAAGGATAAATCTGGAAATGTGAGTTAGAAGCTGGAGCTGAACAGGGACAGATGCTAACATAAACCCCAAGCACTTATCCCTTCCCAGTCCTTTACACGCTCAGGACCTACTATCCATGGTAATCAATTGGAGTAACTAAGACTCTTACCAATATCCTGGGAGCCACTGGAGAACTAGTCAATGCGTGCCAGAATTGAGGCAAACCTAGAGACCACCTTATTCAGCCCCCTCACTTTGCAGATGAGAAAGTAGAAACCTAAAGAGATGTGAATTATCCAAATTCTTACAGGGAGTTATTGTCTAATCATCAGACAACACCAAATCGGGAGAGCAATTTGGAACTCTGCTCAAAGGGCTATCAAACTGTACATTCTCTTTGATGTAGCAGTGTCTCTACTAACCTGTGTCCCAAAGAGATCTTAATGGAGGGAAAGGGACCCAAATGTTTGTGGCAGCCCTTTTTGTAGTGGCCAGGAACTGGAAACTGAGTAGAGGCCCATCAGCTGGAGAATGGCTGAATGAATTGTGATATAGGAATGTGATGGAATATTACTGTTCTGTAAGAAATGTCCAGCAGAATGATTTCAGAGAGGCCTGGAGAGACTGACAGGAACTGATGCTGAGTGAAATGAGCAGAACCAGGAGAACATTGTACACGACAACAGCAAGATTATACAATGATCAGTTCTGATGGACGTGGCTCTCTTTAACAATGAGATGATTCAGGCCAGTTCCAATGGTCTTGTGATGGTGAGAGCCATTTATACCCACAGAGAGAACCATGGGAACTGAGAGTGGATCACAACAACATTCTCAGTCTTTATGTTGTTGTTTGCTTTATTTTGTTTTCTTTCTCATTTTTCCCCTTTTTATCTGATTTTTTTTTTGTGCAGCACAATAATTGTGGAAATATATATTAAATAATTGCACATGCTTAATATATATTGGCTTGCTTGCCATTTGGGGAAAGGTGGGGGGAAGGGAGAGAGAAAAAAATTGGAACTCAAAATCTTACAAAAGTAAATGTTGAAAACTAACTTTACATGAAAATGGGGGGGATAAAATATTGTTGAGTTAAAAAAAAACTACAAATATATATATAGTCTGATCCCCAATGGAATAATACCAATACCAAAATTCACTCTCTTGTATCTGCCTTCTCCATATCTTAGGTCAGATTTCCCATGTTTCTTTTTAGACCCCAGTACTGGGGAGCCAGGTTGGGCCAGAGGGCAGAGTATTTTCCCAGGCCAGCCCAGCTGGACCATATGCATGTGTGTAACACAGGCTGGCAAGGCCCGCCCCATCTCCTCACCCCCTTTGCCCATCCATCCACACACTGCGCACCTTTAGCCCCACCTCAAACTCCTAACGGGGACCTGGGAACAGCAGATGTAACTAAGAACTCAAGGACGTCACTAGGCAACTGAGGCTCCCCTGGGGGAGAACTTCAATCTCCCTGCACCTGCTTCCCCGGGGTGCCCATGGAGGGCAGGGGCGGGGGCTGGCTTCCTTCCCCAGCTGTTTACAGCATCAGCAAGTTGATCCCAGCCCACTGGGGTCCCCCCCCAACCCTGGAGAAGCACAATAGTCTCTGGGTGGCCGGGACTGGCAAAGGGAGCTGGAGGTGCTGGGCGAAATGGAGCCAGGGGCCCTGGGCCAGTGGGGACAAGGGCCGGAGCAAGAGGCCATGGAGTCGGGTCATTGATCTGGGGCCCGGGAAGGGGGAAGCAGGGGGAGAGACCTTGAGCCTGGACAAACAGAGCCTCCTGCGGCCTACATTCTGGCCCTGCCTTACCTGTGGCTTACAAAGGTAAGTCAGATTCTCGGGAAATGCTCTCCCTTCCTTCTCAGACTCGGTGCGGGGCAGAAGGGAAGCCGGGCCCTGTAGCTTTCAGTGTCTTCTTCTAGGGGAGCGGGATGGCAGTGCCCTCTCATGATCCGACATCTGCTGGGATCCCAGACCCAGAGGACAGTGCCCTGAAATGACCACGGAGAAGCAGAAAGGGAGAAGAGACTGGGGGACTTTGGGGAAGGAGGAAAAGAAAGGGGGAAGGAAAGAAGTAGCCTTAGTGTTCTCAGAGAAATCTGACCCAAGATATCGAGGAGGGAAGAGGAACTAGGATGAGTGGGGGAGGGACAGACACAGAAAAAGATCGCTTAGAACCTCCTTCCCAGCGCAGTCAGGACTCCTGCACTGTTAGTTATGTCCAGGACCCCTTGGCCGTCATTGGTGAAACCTCTGGGACCCTTCAGAATAATGTATTTAAAGAAATAAAATAAACTGCACAGTTTTACAAAGGAAATCAGTTCTACTGAAATAAAGATGATGTGGCTTTCTCCATGCACATTCCCAGACCCCCTGAAGTCTACCCAGGGAGCTCAGGGGAAGAATCACTGGTGTAGCACAGATCTCCCCCCCCCCCACTTGTTGGATGAGGAAAGAGGTCCAGAGAGAGAAAGGGGTAGAGTAAAAGCCTGAGTCGGAGAGAGCCTGACTTGCTATCTATATGAATCATCAAACTTTCCCAGACCTCAGTTTCCCCATATGAAAAAGGGCTGGCTGGACTAGATGATCCCCGAGACCTCTTCAAGGTCTGGGGCTTGAACCGGGATGACAAAGGAAGCCAGGGACAGACAGCCATTCTCCCGGTTTGCAGTCCAGAGTTCTTGCCTCACATTGTCGGTGAGCTCTGGATTAGGGGACAGGGGTGGTTCTGTCCCATCCATTTTACTGATCCTGCCAGACATGGACACCAGAGGTCACCTCTGGAGAGAGGGGCGGGGTGGCCCAGCCCACCCAATCAGCGATTCCCAGATCCCCCAGTCATTTCATCAGAGGCTTGCCTGCATCTTGCTGTTCACCCCCACGCAGGCCAGCAGGGGCAATTAGTGGTCTAGGCAGGTGTAGCTACCTCACTGACCTATTCTCCCTCACTGGCCTAAATCTACTGGGCGCAGTAACCCTCGCCCAAGTGCCCAAGGGCATGGGGTGGGACCCTAAAACTATCTCCTTCCAAGCCCCTCATTTCTTATAATAGACATTTCTATCTATAAATAAGATAAGACACTGAGCTTGGGAGGATTGAGTGACCCAAGAGTCACAAAGATAATAAGTGGTAGAGTTGAGATTCAAAGTCAGGTCCTCAAATGGTGAATCTAGCCTTTTCCCCAATCTATTGGACTCTCTGTCAATTGTGGGGGGAAGAGGGACAGAGAAGAGTGTATGGGGGGAGGTCCTAGGACGGGGATGGATCAATCATCAGAACTTACACAGGACCTGCATATACGTGTATATTACATGTGTGCACATGTACATGAGATTTCAGTGTCCTGTGTTAAATAGGGAGCCAGGAAGAATGGAGTAAAAGTCCCAACTCTGATGCAATGGGCTGTGGGCTGTGTGACCCGGGGCAAATTAGTGGACCTCTCAGTGTTCTAAGCAGCTAAGAACATAAATTGCAAAGAAGATGTCTATCTGCATCGGGAGGGAAATATCCTGCTTGGATCTTCCCTGCACCAATGAGCATCACAAGCCTGTCTCTGTAGATATTTATTATATCGATTAAGTGCGTATGTTATACATATATTTATAGATATATGACTTACAGATATATAAATATCTATTATATGTATTGGGTATTTATGTGTACATATATATTTATAGATATTGATGTATATGTGTGTATATATATTTATTATATGTATACACATGAGTATATGTATATGTATATATGGATGGATGGATATATATGCATATATTTTAGATATATAAATGTCTATTATATGTATTGGGTATTTATGTGTACATATATATTTATAGATATTGATGTATATGTGTGTATATATATTTATTATATGTATACACATGAGTATATGTATATGGATGGATGGATGGATGGATGGATATATATGCATATATTTATAGATATATAAATGTCATATATATATTTAGTGTATATGTGTATATATGTTTATTATATGTATACACATAAGTATATGTGTATGTATGAATGGATGGATGCATATATATATATTTATAGATATATAAATGTCTATTATATGTGTTGGGTGTGTATCTATACACATAGGTATGTATATATTTATAGATATATGTATATTTATATATATATATATTTATTATATATGTATACACATGAGTATATGTGTATGTATATATGGATGGATATATATGCATATATTTTAGATATATAAATGTCTATTATATATATTTAGTATATATGTATATATATAGGTATGTATATATATTTATAGATATATGTATATGTGTGCACATATGTATTTATATATGTATACACATAAGTATATGTGTATGTATGCATTATGTATGCATATATATGCATATATTTTTAGATATATAAATGTCTATTGTATATATTTAGTGTACATGTATATATATAGGTATGCATATATTTATAGATATATGTATATGTGTGTATATATATTTGTTATATGTATATTATATGAGTATACATGAGTATATGTGGATGGATGGATATATGCATATATTTATAGATATATGATTTATAGATATATAAATGCCTATTATATGTGTTGGGTATATATCTATACAGATAGGTATGTATATATTTATAGATATATGTATATATGTGTACATATGTATTTATTACATATATATACACATGAGTATATGTGTATAGATGTGTGGATGTATGGATATATATGCATATATTTATAGATATATAAATGTCTATTATATATATTGGGTGTATATGTATATATATATAGCTATGTATATATTTATAGATATATGTATATATGTGTACATATGTATTTATTACATATATATACACATGAGTATATGTGTATAGATGTGTGGATGTATGGATATATATATGCATATATTTATAGATATATAAATGTCTATTATATATATTGGGTGTATATGTATATATATATAGCTATGTATATATTTATAGATATATGTATATATGTGTACATATGTATTTATTACATATATATACACATGAGTATATGTGTATAGATGTGTGGATGTATGGATATATATATGCATATATTTATAGATATATAAATGTCTATTATATATATTGGGTGTATATGTATATATATAGCTATGTATATATTTATAGATATACGTATATATGTGCACATATGTATTTATTACATATATATACACATGAGTATATGTGTATAGATGTGTGGATGTATGGATATATATGCATATATTTATAGATATATAATTGTCTATTATATATATTGGGTGTATATGTATATATATAGCTATGTATATATTTATAGATATACGTATATATGTGCACATATGTATTTATTACATATGTATACACATGAGTATATGTGTATGGATGTGCACTGTATATTATGTGTATCTGTATATATAAATGTGTTGTGTGTCTGGATGTATACATGTGAATGTCATGCATAGTATGTTGAAGAACTTAAATGTATTCTGTATCATTTTTAAATTGACTATATTCTGTATTATTGTCCTATTTCCCCTCTGCATTAGTTTAAAGGAATAATTAAAAGAGAAACTATTACTGTCACACTTTATCTTTGAAGGCCTACAAGCTGATCTAGTATATTTTCACAAGGTCTGGTCTCTGTCCTTGTTGGGACAGGATTAAGGAGGGCCTTATCTCTCTAACAAAGCCTTCTAGAAACTGGGGAGGGGCAATTATGGCTTGTTATCAATAAGCGTCTGATTTGTATATCTATTTGTATACCTATATATGTAAAAATTTCTTAGATAAAAAGGGTGACAAAAAAGTTTAAGAAGCAGTGCAGTAGACTGTGTAACTTTCCACCCAAATTTTTTTCTATACAAAGTTTCCCTCTCAGTAAAATATAAACACCTTGAAGGCTGGAACGCTTTCAGTTGTGTTTTTGTATTTCCAACACCTGGCAAAGTGTCTGGTACATAGTAGGTGCTTAGTAAATGTTTACCTAATTGATAGATCCTGTGGGAAACTCTGAGGGGTCAAAGTTTACAGATGGGGAAGGCAGGTTGGACTCAAGAGACACCATGGTGCAATGGACAAAGCTCTAGATCTAGGTTCAGGCAAGCCCTGAGTTCAAATATCACCACATTCTTTGATACTTGCCAGCTGGGCAGTCATGGGACTGTTAACCCTCCAGAATTTCGGTTTGCTCATTTTCAAAAGTGGGACTAAGATGCGGGAGCACCTTTTTCACAGGGCTACTGTAATAATGATCTTACAAAGTGTTTTGTGAACCTTGAAGGATGATTTTCCTGAGAGTGAGGGGAGAAAATGTCCCTTATAATCAGGCACATTATAACTTATAACATTAGAGTTGCCTGGGACACTGGGGAAGGATGAAAAATGTTGGAAGATCTTCTTTAAGTGAAGGGAAAAGGACGATGATTAAATCGGTATAAGGGGATTGCTTTGCTGCAGTGAGGGCTCAGTTGAGGTTCCGTAACAAATTTCCAGTTAGCACAGATTCGTGATTTTCACCAGTTTTGGTCATCAGTGAATGACCAAGATGGTGGAAATGATCCACAGCTGAGACTTGGCCATACAGAGCTGGTCATAAGATAGGGAGACCCAGACTCAGAAACATGAGGACCATAGAGTTCAGTGGGAAGGAATCTAGATAGGGAAAGGAGGAAGACATGGCCAGGGCAAGAGTGGCGGCCTGGGAAAGAACTGAGAGGCCTGGAGATTAAGGTCTGAATGAAGGACAGAGTTCAGGGGTTCAAGACAGGCAGGGAGGGGTGGAATGACAACAAATAAGGGATAAGGGAGTTTCAGAGTTCTTGAACCCTGAAGTTGAATGATCACAAGGGTGATGGCTATAAGTGTTAGATTGAATCAGAAATTCTTGATTCTCACAATTTGTGAAATAGGTACTTGCAGATATTATTTTTATTTTACACATGAGGAAACTGAGTCATAAACACATGGGTAGTATCAAAGTCAGAATCTGAATCTAGATCCTCTTACTTCTATTGACATGTGCGAACCATTAAGGCTGATCAAGCTATCTCCCCCTAAATGTTTCTTCTTCTCTTTTGTCAGAAGTCCGGGATGGAGGATGAAGAACAAAGGGGCAATGAGCAGGCAGTCCAAGGGCAGTTATATGGAGGGGACACGGAGGAGCCAAGGTCCAAGAAAAGAGGCCAGGGTCGAGTTGGGAAGGTGAAAGCCATTGACGATCCCAAGAGAAAAGGACGGCTTTACATCCGCCTGGCCCCTCTGTGGATCGCTCTGCTGCTGTTGGCAGCAGGCGGAGTCCTGCTCTGGTATTTCCTAGGTAACTGAAGCCCGAGACATTGGGGGTAGGCGTAAGACTTATAACAACACATGGCAAATGGAGCTTTGCCACAGGGTGCCAATTTCTAGGGTGATGTGTTTCCTCTCTGATAGAATGGATAGCATGAAACTCACACCTGTCCCTGGGTTCTATGATGGTGGTCCCCCCTCTCAGGTAGCCTTTTCCCTTTGTGCCTCCCATGGATTGTGATGTGTACTTTCAGCTCTAACAGCCATAGGGATCTTTTATTCATCTGTTGGCCAGGACTTAAGAGAAAAGAACTAGGAAAATCAACCCTGAAGGTCAAGGATAAACACTCTTGATCGGGAGCAGCTTAAACTAGGGTTTGTGGGTGATAGTTTCAGGGAGGCAGATTCTGTCTTGAGATACGGGACAATTAAAACAGTATTATAAGGGAGGAGACCACTTTGGGGGTCAGTACTTTTGCTGTCCCTGGAAGTATTCCAGACTTATTGACCACTTTCACCAGGCACCGCCTCCCCCCATCACTGCCAAGCTAACACTCAGCTCATTTTTTTGAGCAGGATACAAGAGAGAGGTGACCGTCAGCCAGTTGTATTCAGGCAGTCTTCGGGTGCTCAATCGCCATTTTAACTTGGACCTCTCCCGCCGGGAATCCAGTGCCTTCCGCAGTGAAACTGCCAAAGCCCAGAAGATGGTAGGGAAAGACTGGATGGGAGAAAAGTTTGGGTGAGAGCTGGTGGTTCTATGAGGTGGGCTGGATGGGAGCTGATGGATCTGTGCTATAGTCTGGACAGGAAGGTGGGATGGAAACTAGTGTTTCTGTTATAGGAACTGCTCAAGGGGAAAAAAGGTTAGAGAATGTGATAATAATAATTCTGAGAAATGGGTTGGTTCCTAAATTGGAAAGGCATGGCCTGGTATCTCGAAGAGGCTGGCAAGGAATCAGATAAGTCATGACAATCAATGATTCAATTTGAGCGCTCAGTCTGTGTAGAGAGCCCTGTTGAGGGAGGAGAAGACAGGATGAGATGTAGTCTTTGATCTAGAAGGAAGATTAGAATCACAAGGGTATCTCATGATACTTCCAAAGGTATATGAGTGGATGCTAAGAGAGGGTTTGGCCCATCCATAGGTGTTGAGAAATGAGAACCACCCGTGGAAAGATGGATCAGGAAGGGTCTCATGAGATGAACAAAATGGGACAGTGATGGGATGTGGAGTCAAGATGGCTAGATTTCCAGTGTTAGAATTTATCTCTCAGAAATACCCAATAAATTAGGGCTTGATGGATTGTTTTATTAGTTGTCTAGACTTAAGAAAATTTCAATAATGCAAATTAAACTTAAAAATGTCTCATGCACACAATCACCCCATCTGAGAACTGCTTGTTAAATATTTATCAGCACACATCTGAGAAAAGATCTATGAAGGAACAGTGGCCAATGGGAGAAAGCTCTGGGTAAGGGGTGGAGTTGGTGTGTGTGTAAAGGGATTGACAAATGATCTTTCTCTTCCCAGCTTAGGGATCTCATCTTTACTACCCGCCTGGCCCCATACTACAACTCAAGCACAGTGTATGCCTTTGGGTGAGTCATGGACCCCCTCCTCTCCAGCCCCCTTTTACATAGATATGGTCAAGAACTATTAAAGTGGGAGGAACTGGAGAGATCATATTATGTAATAAATCTCTCTAACCTACACCCAGTCTCTCAAGTCATATGATGCTGTCTGTGGTTCAGAGAACTATGCCACTGAATTAATAAGGTTTTGTGAAGATTGAAGGCAATAGTAGAACCTGTAGATTTTATAGTGGTCCTCAAACTTTTTAAATAGGGGCCAGTTCCCTGTCCCTCAGACTGTTGGAGGGCCGGACTAGAGTAAAAACAAAAGCTCACACTCTGTCTCCATCCCTCAGCCCATTTGCCATAACCCGGCGGGCGGCATAAATGTCCTCAGTGGGCCACATCTGGCCCGCAGGCCATAGTTTGAGAACCCTGCGAGTGTAGATAATATCGAGATAGGTTCAATAAATATTCTGGAAAGGACCTCAAAGATCAGTCAATCCAATGAGGAACCTGGGAATTAATTGATCAATTCAAAATCACTGAGATGGCAAGCGGTCAAATTGGTATTTGAACCATCATTCTCTGACCCTAAATCCAGTTTTTTTCCCATTATATTCATTTCTTAATGAATGATAGTCTCTAAAAAAAAAAAAAAAAAAAAAAAAAAAAAAACAGTTTTCGATGTTTCAAATATCATTTAGAATGCAAAGGTTCTTAACCTGGAATCCAAAATTGAATAAGTACATTTCAATAAAATTGGTGCCTTTCAATTCTTTTGCATGCATTTCCAAATATAATTTTGAGAAGGATCTGTAAGCTTCACCAGAATGATGGCTAGAGGAGTCCATGACACACAAAATATAGAGAGCTCCTATGTCTTAGACTAATCTCCTTAACAGGCAGAAGAAAAAAAGAATGATGGAAAGGGTTAAATGATTTACTTAAAATCCCCCCACCCCTCCACCGCCTTTGCATTTACTTTGCATTTATTTATCTGAAGATATATGTCCTCCAGTAGAATATAAACTCTTTGAGGACAGAAATTGCAGTTGTTGTTGTTGTTGTTTGTTGTTGTTTATGCTTTTGAATCCAATACCTAACACAGTTTGTATGATCATTTATTTAGAACTGAAAGAGAGCTTGGAGGCCAATTAGTCCAACTTTTCATGAAACTATAAATTTATAGCTATAAAGGGCCAAACTCCATCATTTTACAAATGAGGAAAGTGAAATCCCCATTGGGGGTAATTGTTGCCTCAAAATAATATAGCTATGAACTGGCAGAATCTGAATTTGAACCCATGCCCTCTGCCTCTGAATTCTGCCCTCTTTCTACTGTACTATATTATGCCTGGCACATAGCAGCCACCTAAAAATGTTTATTGAATTGAATTAAATTGAAATCACCGTTGAGTGGCTAGTAAGTACCTGAGCAAGGCCTAGATCTCAAGATCCCCAAAAAGGATGACCTCATGAGCTTCAAGAGAAGCAGAGGGTGCAGAGAAAGGGACATGATATTCCTGCTGTCCTCTGCCCTGCCCAGACCACATTGGAGGATGGAGAGTCATTTCTGGATTATGAATTTTAGAAGAGTTGTTGACAAGTTGAACAGTGTCTCTTGGAGAGTAATTAGGATCATACCAAAACTAGGAATCATGGAAGGAAGGATGTTAAATCTGGGGAACAATGCAACTTTAATCTCCAAACATCTCTTAGGTGGAAAGAGTTTCTCTATTGGGCTGTTGGATGAAAAGGTGATTTGATGTGTTCAGCTTGGTCCCAAAGGGTAAAATGAAGACTGAGGGATGGAAATGATAGGGAAGCAGATTTTTGGCTCATTATAAGTTTCCCCATAATCAGGACTGTTCCGTAATTAAAGAGGCTTTCTTGCTCAGGATCAGCCAGCAGTGAGTTTCTCATCACTCTCCATGTGCACAGCTGAATGATCACTCCTGGGGCACATGTTGGAGAGTGTTTTTTCTTTTAAGTCTGCACAAGGTGACTTCTAATTCTTTTCAATTCAATTCAAATTAATTTAAGAAACATGTAGAAAAAAATCTAGGGTTTCCATAATCCCATACCACCCAAATCCAAAAATCAAAACTTTTACAGCTAGAAGGACCCTCAGAACATAGAATGCTATATATACAAAGAACTTTAAAATGTCAGAGATCGAAGAGACCGTAGGACATGGAATGTCAGAACTTGGAGGGAGCTTAGAACAGGGGGTGTCAGAGCTGGGAGGGAGCTTAGAACAGGGGGTGTCAGGGCTGGGAGGGAGCTTAGAACAGGGGATGTCAGATCTGGGAGGGAGCTTAGAACAGGGGGTGTCAGCTGGGAGGGAGCTTAGAACAGGGGGTGTCAGGGCTGGGAGGGAGCTGAGAACAGGGGATGTCAGAGCTGGGAGGGAGCTTAGAACAGGGAATGTCAGAGCTGGGAGGGAGCTTAGAACAGGGGATGTCAGAGCTGGGAGGGGGCTTAGAACTAGGGATGTCAGAGCTGGGAGGGAGCTTAGAATAGGGGATGTCAGAACAGCTCTGATGAGCTGTTCTAAAACAGGGAATATCAGAGTAGGGGAGGAGCTTAGAAAAGGGAATATCAGAGCTAAGAAGGGCCATAGAACGTACAATGTCAAAGCTTGGAAAGACTTTAGAACAGAATGATGAGGAAATTTAGAACATAGAATGTAGACTCTGGAAGAGACCTTAGAACAAGAGATTATAGGACGATAAAGGACCTTATGTATCATTCAAACTTACCCTCCAGTTTACAATGTGGGGACTGAAACACGTGGAGAAAACTTAGAGGTACTAAATTTAAAAGCAATGTCAATATTAACTTTTCTGAGGTTCTTTTTAGCTCTGGATCTGTCATTTTTTTTTAACATTTTTACACATTATGCCCTTTTCCAGGGATTGTCTCATTACCCCCTTTTAGCATCCTAAACAATTAAGAGGAAGGGGAACAAAGAATTGTTGACTTCTTCCTTCTTAGGGAAGGACCTTTGACTTGCTTCTTCTGGTTCATTCTCCAAATCCCCGAGAGTCGCCGTCAGATACTAACCCCAGATGCTGTGAAGGAGGTGCTGGTGGAGCAGCTGCTGTCCAATGCCAATGACACAAGTGGGACCCCTGACCAGGAAGAGTATGAGTTGGACCCGGGGGGTCTTGTTCTTCTGGGTCAGTATGATCAGAATGTGCTGAAAAACTGGAGGGATTTGGGAGGGAATGAGGGTACTCTTCCTCTCGCCCATATAACAGAATAAAGTTGACTAAGGAAAGGTAATGAGAGAACAATTGGGGAGAAAAGAGAATATCTGAGATGATGGACAGAAAATAACATCTACATTCATAGAGCAGGAACTAGGGCAGCTTTCCCAGTATTACCTTTATCTTGTACCTCCTTAGGCACAGAAGTCTGCACATAGTAGATACAATAAATATTGGATTGGACTTAAAAGTGACATGGGCTCATTTATTCCTTCAATCAACAAATATTTTATTAAGCTCCTGTTATTTCAGAGAATCAGGCTAGACACCGAGGAAGGTATAATTTGGTTAGCTAGAATTCAGCATCTGCCCTCATGAAAATTCTAGGAAATCCTTGAGCAAAGCATTAAATTCTCATTGACTAAATGAGGAGGGTGAAAATAGATTAGCCCAAATGATCCTGTAAGTGCCTCCTGAGAGCCTCGAACTATTAGGTCAATGAGTCATAGAATCTAAGAGCAGGAGAGGACTCCAGAAATTATCCTGCCTGAGCCCTCCATGAACAGGAATCCCTTCTGCCCATCTCTGGGAAGGGACCATTCAGCCTCTATCTAAAGCCCTCTATTTTGCTGTTTTTTTATTTGTGTTGATTTATTTTCAACAGCTCTAATTGTTAAGAAATTTATTTTTCTTTTAAGATCATTAAGTTGAAAGGAACCTTAGTTTCTCTATGGCTGGGTCTGAATCCATCTGATGAGCTCCAAACTATAAATCCTATTGTTTAAACCAACCTTCTCTTTTTACAAATGAGGAAACTGAGTCACAGAGAGCTATTTGCCCAAAGTCACACAGGTAGCAAATAGTAGATTTAAAGTCCAACTCTCCCTCTCTCTCTCTCTCTCTCTCTCTCTCTCTCTCTCTCTCTCTCTCTCTCTCTCTCTCTCTCTCTCTCTCTCTCTCTCTCTCTCTTCTCTTCTCTTCTCTTCTCTTCTCTTCTCTTCTCTTCTCTTCTCTTCTCTTCTCTTCTCTTCTCTTCTCTTCTCTTCTCTTCTCTTCTCTTCTCTTCTCTCTCTCTCTCTCTCTCTCTCTCTCTCTCTCTCTCTCTCTCATTGAAGAAAATCTCTCCACTGATGTAAACCATCACCTATTTTCAGCTATTCTCTACCTTATAGCTTTGCAGATTTTCCTTATGGTCCTAAGAAATAAAGTGACTTGTCCAGGGCAACACAGCCTCTAAGTAACAGAAGCAATATTTCAACCCAAATTTTTCTACCTCCAGACTCATTTCTCTGTCAATAATACAGAAAAACGTCTCCTCCTTCATCTAATTTCTAATCCAGACCTCCAGGGCCAAGTCTGGCTTGAATCACAAGCCAGGCTGATTTTTGTGAAGGAATGTGATTTCTTAAGTCCAGAACAGGAGAGCAACTTGATAAGGAAGAAAGGGCAAAAAGAGGGCAAGTCATAAGGGGAAGGAGGATCAGGACATTGGGCTCCAGGTACAGTTGCTCTGGGAATTTCATTTGATTTCATTTCTTTGATTTTTGTTTCCATTTATTTCTTCATTTGTTCCTTTTCAACAGAGACCAGTGTGAAAGACATAGTTTTGCTGAATTCTACACTGGGTAGGCAACTTTTGTCTCCCTTTGCTTTTTGATTTTCTTTATTTTGCTTGGATGGGCTTCTGAGGAGCAAGGAGAGGTAGGGAAGGGCACAGGACAAATTGGTTATGTAGGAGGGACATGCCCTCAGGTAGTGCCAGTATAAGAAACTTAATGAACGTTGAGATGCAGCTCACATGTGTGCATGGTCATGAATTTATGAGTTGTATGCAATAGAGGTGTGTGTGTGTGTGTGTGTGTGTGTGTGTGTGTGTGTGTGATATCTGTTGGGTATAAAGCTTTCCAAGTGTGTTTATTTTCTCTTCTTCCTTCTTCTCCTTTTCTTCCTCCTCCTCCTTCTTCTTTTTCTTTTTTTTTCTCCTTTTTCTTTTTCTTCTTCTCTTCTTCCTTTTCTCCTTCTCTTCCTCCTCCTTCTCCTCTTCCTCCTCATCTTCCTCCTTCTCTTCCTTCCTCTCCTTCTTCTTCTTCCTCTCCTTCTCCTCCTCTTCCTTCTTCTTCTCCTTCCTCTCCTCCTCTTTCTCTGTTCCTCCTCCATCTTCTGCTTCTGTGTCTGTTTCTTCTGCTTCTTTCCTCCTCCTCCTCCTCCTTCTTCTTCTCCTTTTCCTCCTCCTTTTCCTTCTCTTTCTTCCTCTCCTCCTCCTTCTCCTCCTTCTTCCTCTTCTTCCTCCTCCTCCTTTTTCTCTTTCTTCTCCTTCCTACCCTCACTCCTTCTCACTTCTATTATCAAAAGTCCCTCTGTGACATATAAAATGTATGGGATTGCCTGTCATCTAGGGGAGGGAGTAGAGGGAGGGAGGGGAAAATTTGGAAAATGAATACAAGGGATAATGTTATTTAAAAAAATTACTCATGCATATATACTGTCAAAAAATTATAATTATAAAATTAATTTTTTAAAAATAATAAAAAAAATTTAAAAATATATATATATATTAAAAAAAAAAAAAAGTCCCTCTGTGAACTTGGGGGTGGAATGAAGGCCAGATTGTTGATATTTGCAAGGAACCAATCTCTGTGGTATATAGTGTGGGGGTGTGAATGTGGGTTTGGGGGTGGGGGGTATGAGTGGGTGGGAGCACACATGCATGCACACATCCCCCTTGTGTAAACAATTCAACCCACAATAATGTGTGTAAGGTCATGCTAAGAACTCCACACAAGATAGAATAAGGGTGTGTTCTCTGAGTAATGTAAACATCCACTCCCTTCCTCCACACATGGGTGTATGTGAAGGAGCATGGGCCTACTAGCTTTTTACTGCCACTTTATTTCTGTGTGTGTGTGTGTGTGTGTGTGTGTGTGTGTGTGTGTGTGTGTGTGTGTGTGTGTGAGAGAGAGAGAGAGAGAGAGAGACAGAGAGAGAGAGAGAGAGACAGAGAGACAGAGAGAGACAGAGAGACAGAGAGACAGAGAGACAGAGACAGAGAGACAGAGACAGAGACAGAGAGAGAGAGAGAGAGAGAGAGAGAGGGAGAGAGAGAGAAAGAGAGAAGAGAGACAGAGACAGAGAGAGAGTCAGAGAGAGAGAGAAACAGAGAGAGAGACAGAGAGAGAGACAGAGAGAGAGACAGAGACAGAGACAGAGAGAGAGAGAAAGAGAGAAGAGAGACAGAGACAGAGAGAGAGACAGAGAGAGAGAGAGAGAGAGAGAGAGAGAGAGAGAGAGAGAGAAGAGAGACAGAGACAGAGAAAGAGAGACAGAGATAGAGAGAAACAGAGAGAGAGAGACAGAGCGAGAGAAACAGAGAGAGAGACAGAGACAGAAACAGAGAGAGAGAGAGAGACAGAGAGAGAGAGAGAGAGAGAGAGAGAGAGAGAGAGAGAGAGAGAGAGAGAGAGAGAGGGAGAGAGAGAGAGAAAGAGAGAGAGAGAGAGAGAAAGAGAGAGAGAGAGAGACAGAGAGAGAGAGAGAGAGAGACAGAGAGAGAGACAGAGACAGAAACAGAGAGAGAGAGAGAGACAGAGAGAGAGACAGAGACAGAAACAGAGAGAGACAGAGAGAGACAGAGAGAGAGAAAGAGAGACAGAGACAGAGAGAAACAGAGAGAGAGACAGAGACAGAAACAGAGAGAGAGAGAGAGAGACAGAGCGAGAGAAACAGAGAGACAGAGACAGAAACAGAGAGAGAGAGAGAGACAGAGAGAGAGAGAGACAGAAAGAGAGACAGAGAGAGACAGAGAGAGAGAGAGAGAGAGAGAGAGAGAGAGAGAGAGAGAGAGACAGAGACAGAGACAGAGACAGAAACAGAGACAGAGAGACAAAGACAGAGAGAGAGAGGAGGGTGGGGAGGCAACTTGGGAAGGTGCTACAAGGGGAGGTGGCAAGGTTAGTGTTGATTCTTTCCAAGGGCTAATGACTACAAAGTGAGTTTGACTACATCTGCCTTACAACCCTGCAGCCCAAACAACTGAGAATATGGCTTAAATGTTTTCCTTTAAAAAAAAAAAAACTTTTTCAGGTAGCAAAGACTAAGACTTATTTCTATACCACAAGATAATAAAACAAAAAATGTATTGCTATCCTACAAAGAATGACAGTTAGAAATAATTCCTATAGTGCTTTAAGACTTGCAAAGCACTCTACACAACAGCCCTGTGAAGAAGGTAAATATTATTGTGACTATTTGGAAACTGAGATTCTGGGAGGTGGAGTGTTTGTTCATGATTACTCAGCTAGTAAATGTCAGCGGCAGGATCTGAAACCAGATCCCCTCCCAGCATGCTTTCTACTTTACTGTACTGGGTATAAAGTGTTTGATGTATGATTTAGAGTAAGGTTTTTTAAAATATAAACACTTAGGTACAATCCAGGACTTTAGAGTAGAGAGTTGTTCAAGAGACCCTGCCCTCACCTCATGTGTGTTGATACAGTTTCCTAAACTCCTTGAGGACTAATAGCCACTCAAGCTAGAGAGAAGGAAGGGCTAGACAGGACAGTTAGCCATCCTGTCTTGTGTACGAGCCCGGGGTGTGTGCATGTGCATGTGTGATGATCGGTGCTTTTCCACGCAGCAAAGGAAGGGAATCAAACTGGCCTTGAGGGGCAAGAAGTGAAAGGAGGTTGTGGAAAGGAAGAGCCAGGACAAAGGGAGGAGGAACTGAATGAGACCAGCAGCAGGGAGATGAGGACACCAGAAAGTGGTCAAGGAATTGGGAGGTCTAACCCAGCACTTTCTTGGCCCAGGAACTAACCACATCCCTGATCCCTGCTCTCCACCATGCCCTCCCCATCTCCCTTCCTTATACTTGAGCAAAGATCCTGTGGGTCTTGATTCCCCGCTTCTCTCCTTAAGACTAACATGGGCCAGGGGTTCTATCTCCCCTTTCCAGGGTGCTATCGATACAACTACATCAGTGAAGGCCAGGTAGTGCGGCTCAAGGGCCCCGATCACATTGCCTCTAGCTGCCTGTGGCACCTTCAGGGTCCCGAGGGCCACATGATCAAACTTCGACTGGAGTGGACCCTGGCTGAGTGTCGGGACAGGCTGGCCATGTATGATGTTGCTGGACCCCTTGAGAGCCGTCTCATCACCTCGTAAGTAACCCTCTTCTGTGACCTCAGGGAGAGCAGAAGGATCACCCAATGGGCCAGGGACAGTTGAAAACGAGGGTCATGTCTTAGTATTTCCCAGTTCGTGACAAATCCCTGTATGGCCTTCCCCTCTCTGGACTAGTTTTCTCATCTCTCAAATGAAGAGAATAGACTAGATAATTCCTAAAACTCCTCCTATTTTTCACATTTTATATTCTAAGAGTTTACGTTCTAGCATTCTGTGTTCTAAAGACCCTTCAAACTCTCACATTCAATGTTCTATCAATCAATAAGCATTTATCAAGTGCCTATTATGGACCTGTCGCTGTACCATGTTCTAGGCATATAAAAGGAACCAGGAAATCTCTCTTGCAGAAGGTGGCGCTCGAATGAATCTTGAAGAATCCAAGAGAGAGAGAGACAAAGAGAGAGAAAAAGCCAAGTTTGGGAGGGAACAGCCAATGAAAGAAATATATTTGGGAGGAGTATAAGGGACAACAAGGCAGGGAGCACCATCCTATTAAGGTACAAAAAGACAGAAAATTTAGCCACAGACTAGTTTATGCAGGGCTTTTAAAAACCACATAGAGGATTTTATATTTGGTCTGAAGAATAACAGAGAGTTGGGGGCAGCTAGTTGGTGTAATGGGTAGAGCACCAGCCCTGAAGACAAGAGGACCTGAGTTCAAATCTGCACTTAACACTTCCTGGCTGTGTGACCCTGGGCAAGTCACTTAACCCCAATTGCCTCAGGGATAAAAAAAAGGAAGAAAAAAAGAAAAGAAAAAGAAAATAAGAAAATAACAAAGTCATTGGGATTATTAAGGAAGGGAGTGCATTTTAGGAAGAGCAGTTTGAAAACTGAGTGAGGAATGTGTTGGAATAGGAGAGATTTGAGACAGGAAGAACCCAGGCTCATGCACTAGCCCAGGCATTGGATATTCTAATATTCTATGATACATTTCTATGTGCACATTTATCCAAAGAATGTTATGCTGCAATGTTCTACCATAATTCCATCTGTAGTCTCCTAGGCAAAATTAGCATAATTAGGAGGTGCTCCGATGGTCAGGAATCAGAGGGTGCTACTGTAGAAATGACCTAAATTCGAATACCTTCTCCTATTTATTACCTGTATGACTTTAAGAAAGTCATCTCCCTTCCTCTAGGTCCATCTGTGAAATGAAGGGATTTGCACCCAATGACCTCCAAAGTCCCTTCAAACTCTAAATTTTACAAATCTAAATTTCACAATTCTATAGTTTTTGTTGATCTAAATAAGCTGTCCATAGGGCATTTGGTATCATTAGGGTATCTCTACCCATGGGTCACAGTGCCAGCATTTCCACCATTCAAGTTATCTCTTAACCCATTGGCCATTTAGCCAGTTATATCCATTTCTAGGACAGGCAACTCATTTGGCAGTTGTCAGTTATTTAAACCTTGTTATGAATTAGTCTGTTGTCAGCTAAAGGAAAAGGGGGTTTGAATGGGGGAGGGAGGCAGAAGGGGTAAGTTAGGGGTATTCTGACGCTTAGGTGGGAAACCAAAAAGCCACAAGACTGAGGGAGGGAGGGAGGGAGGGCCTTCCCAAGGAACCCCAGCATTATCGCTTTCTGCTGCAGCCCAGAACAAGACTGGGGTGAGTAGTCTCGGTGGGTGAGGTCTTCTGGGGTCCCTGGTTTTCTATCAGCCCTGGTTGTCAGCTCCTAGAGTGGAGGAGCTGAGCCACATGGCATCTGAGAGCTGGAAAGTACCTCATAGTCTTGATTTTCATTTTCACTGGGGCCCAGGGAACAGGTAGCTTGCCAATGGTTCTATATTGGGCGCCATATTTGAACGGAGGCTCTCTGGTTCCAGAGATAGCCCTCTTTCCATTGGACATTTGACTTCTCTGCAGGTATAACTCTACCCTGCCCATCTCTCCTCAGACACTATGGCTGCAGTCGCCAGGAGCCAGTGGTGGAAGTCCTGTCCTCGGGACACGTCATGTCTGTGGTCTGGAAGAAAGGCTTGTACAGCTACTATGATCCCTTCATACTCTCTGTCCAAGCCGTGGTCTTCCAGGGTGAGGAGGGGACAGCGGGCATGGCTGGGGGAAGGGGGATCCTCTCACAACAGGGAAGGATTCACGTCCCTCCAATCCTTACCTGAGATAACCAGTCTGGCCTCCCTCTCTGCCCTAAAGCTCTAGAGCTCTAGAGCCCAACACCCTCCCTCTTGTTACTTTTCCCCCTCTCTGACTATAAGCAGGTCACTCCAGCCTTGGGATGCACCAAAGGTGGTCATTCAATAGCCAGAGAACCTCTCAGAGACCTTTGGTGTCTACTCTCTCCTTCACACACTTCTCACTCCTCCTTCTCTCATCCCTCCTTCCTACTCTCTTCCTGGCACAGACGTAATGGCATGAGCCAGCAAGGGGACACAGGCCCTCTGGGCTTAGGGACCAAGTTTTTACCTGTCTGTCCCCCAGGGAAGAGGGTGGGGAGTGCTCATAAAACTTAAAAGTGAGGCATGAATGGGAATTATTGTCATTTTATTATCTCTGTTCCAAGAGGAGGCAGTGGAGTGCAGAGGAAATCTCCTGACTTAAGGTTTTGAATCTGGCCTCTGCTGTTTATTTGGCTGCCGGACCCTGCCAAAAAATCACTTTTCTCTGAATCTCAATTTCCTCATCTGTCAAATGGAGTTTGTTCATCTGGGATTCAGTCCCCTTCACAGAGTTGTGGTGAAGATCAAGTGAGATGATTTTGATAAAGCGGTTTGATATCCCAAAGAGCTAGCTCAGTTAAAACTGTTATTTCTGTGCTCTCTGTGTGTCTCTGTCTTCTCTCTGTTTTTCTTCTCCTTCCCTTCTTCTCTCTCTGTCTCTGTCTCTGTCTCTGTCTCTCTCTGTGTGTGTGTCTCTTTCTCTTTCTCTCTTTTTTAAATTTTCTTTCTTCCTTTCCTCTCTTTTTCTCCTTTTCTCTCTTCTTTCTCTCTTTCTTGTTCTACTTCTCTCTCTGGCTCTCTGTTTCTTCTTTCCCTTTCTCTCTCTCTCTTTCTCCTCCTCCTGCTCCTCCTCTTCCTTCTTCTTCTTCTTCTTCTTCTTCTTCTTCTTCTTCTTCTTCTTCTTCTTCTTCTTCTTCTTCTTCTTCTTCTTCTTCTTCTTCTTCTTCTTCTTCTTCTTCTTCTTCTTCTTCTTCCCTTCTTTTCCTCCTCCTCCTCCTCCTCTTCCTCCTTTTCCTCCTCCTCCTCCTCTTCCTCCTCCTTCTCTTCCTCCTCCTCCTGCTTCTCTTTCTCTGTATCTCTCTTGCCCTCTCTCACACATCTTCTCTCTCTTGTTCTTTTTCTTTTCTCTTTCTTTCTTCTCTTTCTTTCTCTGTCTGTCTCTGTTTCTGCCTCTCTAGGTCTTTTCTTCCCTCTTCTTCTTTTCTCTCTTCTTTCTTTTTTCTTTCTTCTTTTCTCTCCTTTTTCTTCTCTGTCTCTGTTTCTGTCTCACCCTCTGTCTCTCTCTTTTTCTCCCCCTTTCCTTCCTTTTTTTCTCACCCATCTCCCTCCTTTCTCATGTTTCCCATAAATATTAAAACTAAGAAGAACATGAGACATCATCCAATCCAACTCCCTCATTTTATAGATGAGGAAAGGGAGATCCACATAAGAGCAATAACTTGCAAATCATACAATGAGTTACTACCTAGGTTGAGATTAGAATCCTGATCTTTCAGTTTCCAGTCTTCAATTACTTCTATGCCTTGCATAGCCCTTTAACTCTAACTATCTTTCAATTTAATTCAGTAATCATCATTTTAAGTATCTGCTTCATGCCAGGCACTTTCAGGGGTGCTGGGAACAGCATGTACTCTAGAAGAGCTTACATTGTGGTTTTCCTCTGTCCAGCGCTGGTTTGAATTGTTTGAGATACAATTCAGAGCAGGATTTTCAAAATGCAAATACTAGAATGCGAGCAAGATCTTATAACTAAGGTGTCATCACGAGTGGTTCATGAGGCTACAGCCCTCATCCTCCCTGCAGCAGTACAGGACCCAATTTCCCCGAAGGATGCTGGCCACCTAGTCAGGTGATAAAGGAAGGGAGGGTCAAAAACTAAACAGGAGAATCTTCCCTGTGGGTGATTAGGTGTACATGGCTGTGAAAATAACAGATAAACAGATGAAAAAATACAGTATGTGCCAGGGCTTTCTAACAATTAGCAAAAGTGATAAATTCTGCCCATAAAAGGTGACATCTGAGCTGAAATCAAGGATTTAAAAATACACCAATGAGAAAGGAGGTAGTTTCAGGGAAAGGGGATGGTCTGGGACAATCCAGAAATAGGGCATGCAAGATTGAGTCAGGGAGTAGTAAATAGATCAGTTTGGTTTGAATATGTGAGGGGGAAAAAAGAAAAAAAAATTAAATTGAAACTAAAATATTAAAAAAATGTGAAAGTCTTAAAATGAAAACCAGTAGTGGGACTCAAGAGAGCTGGGACATTATACCCTCTTCCTTAGCCCTTTCTGCTGAGGATCCACACATGTGGTTACCAGATTCAGTCTAACGTGGGGCCTGACCACCCAAAAGAAGGATCAGATTCCTTTTCTTAAAAATGTTTGCTCCCTCCATGCTTATGTTTTAAAAATAAAAAGCCTTAATAAAAAACATTTTTTGATCCTTAAATCCCTATTCCTTCAGGAAACATTATTACTATCATCATCATCATCATCATCATCATCATCATCATCATCATCAGGTATATTGGGTTTTGGCTTACATCTGGACCACAAAAGGGAGACTAATTTTCTACTCTCCCTGACTCAACCTTGCACATCCCACCTCTAGGTTGTCCCAGACCATCCCCTCTCCCTGAAATTGCTTCCTTCCTCACTTCTGCATCTTGGGATTCTTGATTCCTTCAAAGTTCAGCTCAGGTGACTTATTATGGGATGGATTTCTTACTCTTCCCAATCATTAGAAAGGAACACACATTGTGTTGTATTTTTTCATCTGCTTACCTTTTACACACACACACAGACATGTACACCAGGTTAGCTAAAGGGAGGATAATAATATTAATTGTATAAATCAGGTAGAGGGCAAGAATTTCTTTTTTTTTTACATATACAGACATAAAAAGGCTTTCTCTAATACATATTGAGGGCAACTCGATGACACAACACACAGAGCACTGGCCCTGGAATCACTTCAAATGCAGCCTCAGATTCTTCTTAGCTGTGTGAACTTGAACAAGTCAATTAACCCTTTGGGTCTCAGTTTCCTCATCTGTCAAATGAACTGGAGAAGGAAACAGCAAACCACTCCAGTATCTTTGCCAAGAAAATCTCAAAGGGGGGCGCAAAGAGTCAGATAACTCAAACCACTCATATTGAAACAAGCATATATTGACAGAAAAACATAAATAAGCTAAGCAAAATTCAGTAATAACTGCTGTTATATTCATGGGAAAACTGGGAATTAAATCCATCAAAACTCAAAGCGTTTGCCAAGACTGCTGGATTGACATTATATTTCTACTGTCAGCCAACTAACCAATAAATATTCATTAGTACCTACTATATTTCTGACATTATGCTAAGTTTTGCAAAATACTTTTTAAAAAAAACCTTTAAAAAGAACATGTAAATAATTAGGTACATACAGGAGGCATTCAGTATAAAAGCAAAGAAATTTTGAAGGGGAAGGAACTAGCAGGTGCTAGGGAGGTGGGAGGTGACAAAGGAACAGGCCTCAGCTCAGGCCTTTCCCCTTCAATTATGTTAGATTCTTCTTTTGAATTGTTCATTCCCAGCTAGTTGTGAGGGACTTTGAACAACATGCAGCCAGCAATGACTCTGCACTCAGCTCAACAGACTCCCAGAGCTGCCCCCAAGTCTCACCTCAAGATCAATATTCAGTCATTTAGGATCAGGCAGAAACAAAAAATAGCAGAGGCTCAGAGTCAAGGTCACCAGGCTGAGCCCACTTTAATTGCCACATGGGAAAGGATCACCCCTCAAAAGAAGTCTCAGAGCTACATGATGTTCCCTGAAAGGACTAAGAAAGACAGAGGCTGAGGCAGATCTTGTCCATTTAAAAATCCTGTGAATCACCTATTCTTCCTGCTCAGGGGACGAGAAGGACACGGCTTCATCCTCCCCTAAGTACTCAAATCCTTCACGTGAGGCTGGTATCCAAGACTTAGCTATTCCGAGATTCCAAAGAATTGAGCTAGGATATGTAGTTAGACAGAAAAAGGCAAGACAGTTCTTCCCATTCCCTGTTATAAGAGTAATTTGGGAAAAGGCTGGGAAGGCAAGTGGTTGGAGCCAGATTACATCCATCCCCATGATGGTCCTGGAGTTTCCTCAACATGCCATGCTAGGCCTTGTCTCTGCAAGGGACTCCAGTTGAATCCAAAGCAGCCTAGATATATATTTGGGCAAATCATTTTCTCTCCCTAGTCTTTGGTTTGTTGTTCCATAAAATATGGAAATTTTATTAAATTGGGGGTTCTAAACCTAGATTCCTATATATATAAAATTATATTGAAATATAGTTTTATATATATATACATATATATTTCAATATAATTGTTTTTCCCATAATCTTTTGCATGACATGTATTTAAAAACATGATTCTCATATCAATGACCTCAATGGAAGTGAGAGGGAATGGGGGGAGAGAATTTGGAACTCAACTTTTTAAAAAATGAATGTCAAAAAATAAATTATTAAAAAAACTAACCTATCATTTAGCAGAATCTGCAATATTAAAAGTGTTTAAGTACATCTGTCCTAAATTATCTGTAAGATTCTCATGAAATCCCAGACTTTCCTATCATGACTAGACCAACCACCCCTCCAACTCCACTCTCTTCCTCTTAGGGCCCTGCTAGAGTTCAAGGAAAGTTAGGTTTATTGTGACTTATAAAGTTCTGGAATATAGGAAGACACAGAAAATTATTCCCATAGTGAATAGGGGATTGGATTCAGAGCCAGAGCAATTTATGACTAAAAGCAAATTATGAGTTCAAATTCAAAATTGTGACTTTGTGCTTCATGTCTCTGGGTCTGTTTCTTCATCTGTAAAATGAAGTAGATGATCTCAAAGGTTCCTTCCATCTTTAAATGTATGATCTTCTGATCCTCTGAACTGATTTATAGTTGTATAGATTAGGCAAATCACTTGAGCCTCTTTCAGCCTCAATTTCCTCATCTCTAAAATGGGCATAATTTGACTTAATTGTGCTGTTTTATTTTTTCCTTTCTCAGATTGCCAGGTGAACCTGACTCTGGAGGGCAAGTTGGAACTGCAGGGAAACATCAGCACCCCCTACTATCCCAGCTACTACTCCCCTACCACCCACTGTACCTGGCATCTCATGGTATGCTCCCAAGGACCCTGGGTTTGGTCTTATATTGCTGTCCCAACTTCTTCCCATAATTGTCCTGGCATAGTAGAAAGAGAACTGGATTTGGGGTGCAAAGATTTGGGTTCCTTCACCTGGGTTAGTCTGGCTGTTCACTCCATGTGCCCCATCCTCTGCAGGTTCCATCTCTTGACTATGGAGTTGCCCTCTGGTTTGAGGCATATGCTCTGAGGAGACAGAAGTATGACTTACCCTGCACCCAAGGGCAATGGACCATACAAAACCGAAGGTAGGAGAGTACCTGGGCTCTTTATCCTCACCATCCTTACCTATTTCTAGGGTCACGTGGTAGTTTTGGCCTGAATCAGTGGTGGAACAGGTCTGGACATTATCAGGAACTAGGTCACCGAGGGAAGGGTCATGTGAACTTAAAAATTATGTCAGTAACAAGAAGTAAGGCCCAGTTCAGGTGACCTCTCCTCCATGAAGTCTTTATTTAGTCATTTTAATTAATCAACCAATCAATTTTTTGCCAATTTGTTTATTTAATTAAATAAGCTTCATATGTGTCAGGCACCACACCAGGCAATAGGGCTATTGAGACCAAAGCATAGTCTTCAACTTCTATTGGGAATGGGAGGTATAGAGGGAACACAACATGTCCACAGATCATACATTTCAAAATATGTAAATAATAGAAATGAAAAGGTTCATTGGGAAACAACCCTAACAACTGAGGAAATCAGGAAAGGCTCCATGAGTAAGATAGTGCCTGAATTGAACTTTAATGTAATCGAGAGCTTTCAAGAGGCAAAGGCAAAGAGGGAAAGTGTTTCAGGCATAGTACAAGGCAAAGTCACAGAATCTCAAAAGCAGGACCTTCAGTTATTTGTGTAAAGCCAGAGTACAGTCTAATTTGTCTGAAATGTAGAATGCATGGGGGGAATACACCGTTAGCTTGGAAAAATTGGTTGGAACAAGATTTCAAAGGTTTCTAAATGCCACCTGGGGGGTGTCCTATGTTATCCTAGAAGCCAGAAGGGGCCTTGAAGCTACTCAAACAAGAGAGTGATGTGGTCAGAATTGTACTTTAGGATTATCAATGTGGCAACTGTGTGGAGGGTCAAAGAAGAATCAGTCATCCAAGCCAATCCATACATAAAAAGAATCCCTTACCATTACATAATGGAAAATGGTCATCCAGATTTTGCTTGAAGACCTTGATCTTCCTAGGAGAGAGAACTACCCATCTCCCTGAGCTACCCATTCAACTTTAAGAAAGTCCAATGCTCTATTCTATGGCTTCTCATTCTAGAATTCGTAGGATTTTTAAAATGTTTATTTTATAACTCTTTCTCAAGGGATTTTTTAAAATAGTTTGATAACTTTCTCAGTAACTCTCAAGTTCATGGAATTTAAAAAAATATTTGGATAACTCTTTCCCAGTCCAGTGTAATTTCTGTAATTCTATGTATTTTATGTATTTGAAAACATGAATCTGAGAAAGGATCTATAGGTTTCATCAGGCTGACTGCTCAAGGGGGCCCAAGACACAAAAGAGGTCAAGGACTCCTCTAACTCGTCAATATCTTTGGGGATCCTGAATGTTTTCCATCATCCCAACTTGGTGTCAGTTATGCTTTGAATGATCAAACCATCAAGCCTTTATCTAATTCGTTGATTAAAAAAAAAAAATTATCTAACTGCCCACAATAGAGTAGAGATTCTCTAGTGCTCACTGGAGAATTCTAAATACATCAATTTGGAACTAGTAACAACTAATCTTAAATCTAGCCATCCAATGAGATCCAAATTCATTTTGTTGTGTTATCATCTAATTCACATCTATCCAGCTGATGTGATACTTTATAGTATCACCTAGCTTGGCTAAAATCTAGGAAAACTGTAGCTACAACATCCAATCATCTCTGGTTTAGTTAGTCTGTTCAAAAAAAGACAAGAGAGCTTAGCTATTCTTTTTGTTAAAAAAAAAAAAAATATATATATATATATTATTTATTTATTTATTTTTAATATGCATTGCTTTATGAATCATGATAGGACAGAAAAATTTGAACAAAAGGGGAAAACCATAGGAAAGAGAAAAAAAAAACAGAAAAAAAGAAGTGAACATAGCATACATTTGATCTCCATAGTTCTTTATCTGGATGTAGATGGTGTTTTCTATACAAAGTCTATTGGGATTGCCTTGGAGGAACATCCTAGTCTTGATGCAATCATCTTGATGCTTTGTAATCATCATTTTCCTTCCAAACTATCAGAAATCAGGTCAAATGTATTAACCTTTGGTATTCAGATGGTCCTCTTTATATTCTTTTTTAAAAATGGCTCATTTGCTCTTCCCCATTCTTGTTGACCCTATCCATTTTTCATGATCATTCCAAGATCACAACTTGAAGCTCATCTCCTTTAGTACCCTATAATGGAGCTCGTCTGGGCCAAGTGATATAATTCATCAAGGGCTTCTGGGTATTTCTCACTCTTTCCTTATTATCTTGGAGAGCTCTTTCTTATTTTGTCATTTTTGTTGGGTCATTGAAAGTGCAACAATGAAAAAGGAGACCAATTTGTCAGAGTTGGATCTACAAGGTTGGTTGTACCTTCCTTGATCTCTCCTACCTGAAAGTGATGCCCTCCCTCCTGGGATCTCTCAAAGCACATTAGCCAATTTCTCCTTTGCCCCACCAAATATCTACCTTGTACCGTACATATTAATGTTGGTGTTCATACCATATCACTCCCAGTAGACTATAAACTCCTTGAGAACAGGGATTGTCTCATTTTTCATTTTTTTTCCCTTACCTCTAAACATGGAGAGTAGGAACTCAATAAACCTTGTGCTGAATAGAACTGATTCCTATATTTCTAAAGTGGTTTTTCCAACATTATTTTAACAATAAAAATAATATGAGCATTTATATAGTACTTTATATTGCAAAATAATTTAATTATAGTTTACCTTTTTTAGTCCCCCTAACTACCCTAGGGAGTAATTATTATCCCCATTCTACAAATGAAAAAACTGAAACAGAGGTGAATGACTTGCTTAGATCACACAGCTAGTAAGTGTCTAGATGGAATTACAACTAAGGTCTTCTTGATTTCAGTCCATCACTCTCTACACACTGTCCCAAACCTTTCAGCCTTATGGTAAACTTTGTTAGGGAGGCCAGAAGTTCTTGAGCCCCATTTTAATCAAGTAAGCATTTATTAAGTGCTTATTAGGGAAGAGGTAAGGAGCAGTGGGTAATGATAGGTGAAGTTTATAGAACAATTCTTTTTTCAATTTTTTTTTTTTTTGGCTGGGGTTAAGTGACTCGCCCAGGGTCACACAGCTAGGAAGTGTTAAGTGTCTGAGATCAGATTTGAACTCGGGTCCTCCTGAATTCAAGGCTGATGCTCTATCCACTTCGCCACCTAGTTGCCCCATTTATAGAACATTTTAAGGTTTGTAAAATACTTTGTATATTATTTCATTAATCTCCATAACCACCTGGGAGGGAAGTGCTAGTCTTATCTCCATTTTACAACTGAGAAAACCAAGGCAGGTTAAGAAACTTACCTAGATTCACAAAGAGAGTGAATAAATAAGGCTGGATTTAAACTCTGGTTTTTTCCTGCCTGGGATAGTACTCTATTTGCTGGGCCACCTAGCTGTCTTCAAGAGTGGGACTCTCAATGAGGGATCTAGTTTTCTGACAGAGGTTGGCTGTGTGACCCTGAGCAGATCATTTAACTCTTAGAACTCAGCTATGGGAAATATTAGGGAAATATCCCATTCCTAGGAAATCTTAGAATAAGGAGTCCCCACAGTGTTCCTCTTCTGTTCTTCTTCCAGTCCATCCCGGAGTCCCAGCACCTTAATGTTACTTAGGATCCCAAGTCCCCACTTGCTTCCATCCCCTGCTGTTCAATATCCATTCATTTCAGAGACCTGGATTCTAATTATAGCTTTACAACATTTGATGGATCTCCGTCTCAGTGACAGTGATAGCCTCTGCCAAATAAACAGGTGGATCAAATAATCCAAAGTTCTTAAGTCTATACAATTGAATACCTCCCACTCAAAGCAGATGAGAGTGAATCCTTCCCACAAACCATGGATTTGGTCAGGGTTGGCATAAGTTAATTTATGTTCAATCATTTCCCCCCAGTTCCCAGATGTATTCAACTTAATCTTTTTATGCCATGTTACCATAATAAAGTTTTATTTACCTTTTTGATGTCACAAAAAAAAAAAAAACAAAGTTCCTTCCAATCCTGACTTTGATTTTCTATTCTAAGTTCCTTCCCAGTTGTGACACATTTCCTATTCTAAGCTCTCTTCTACCTTCATTCCCTATTCTGAGGTCCTTTGCAGCATTTCCTGTTCGAAGTTGCTTCTTAGCTTTGATATCCCCTGTTCTAAGGCACCTCCAAGTTCTGTCATTACATGTTCTAATGCTTCTCTCAGTCATGACATCCCCTGTTCTAAGGCATTTCCCAACTCTGACATTCCCTATTCTAAGTAAGGCACTTCCCAGTTCTCACTTGATTTATTTTTATTTTATTTTATTTTATTTTTTGCTTTTTTCTGAGGCAATTAGGATTAAATGACTTGCCTAGCTAGGAAGTGCTAAGTGTCTGAGGCCAGATTTGAAGTCAGGTCCTCCTGATTTCAGGACTGATGCTATATCCATTGCACCACCTAGCTGCTCCTTGGTCTATTTTAACATTCTCGACCACTATCCATCCTGCCACTGTCTGAATCATTCCTTTGACGTTTCATCATGTGGTGCTCATGGAAGTGATATCGTTGCTTCATAGATCTCAGTCCTACTCCTTGATTCAGTTTTTCTTTCAACAAAATTTTTAAACACCGAGTACCCGGTATTGTGCTAGGTACCTAAAAAGTCACAAAAATGAAAAGAATATGGTCCCTCTCCACAAGGATCTCTTCTTCTAGTAGGAAAATAAGAGAAGAAATGCATCAGTGTGTATTAATTGACAAGAGAAACACAAAGAAGGCATGGGGGAACTTAAAGGACAGAAAGATCAAGGGGACTTTGTGGAAGAAGGCTTGGAAGAACATGGAGGATTGAGACAAATAGAAATGGCAGGGAGGGGACAAGAAGGAGAGGAATGGCACCCTGGACAGAGGGAATAATAATGTGGTTAAAGTCATTGAGGTAGGAGAATTTGGGGAGCAGCTTACATGGTTCTGGATAGAGTGAAAAGGGCAGAGTGGATGCCAAAGTTGGACAGATGGGTTAAAGTAAGAGTATCAGAAATTTGTATCTAAAAGGGACCTCAAAGCCTATCTGGTTCAATCTCCTCATTTTATGGGGAAGAAAATTCAGGTAAAGTGACAGAAATGATAAATGGCAGAGTCAGGATTTGACCCTAGTTTATCTGATAATTTTATTTTCTTTCCAAAGCACTGTTTTCTCCTTATAAGCCAGGGTGAAAAGTGTGGGATTTATCTTGGTAGCAATGGGTAGCCACCAAAGATTCTGGAGCAGGGCATTGATGAGATCAGAGTTATCTATTTTTTAAAAAAATCTCTTATTCATCAAATATACTGAGGCTTCAAGATTTACAAAAATACTTTCCTCTCAATAGCACCTTAGAGTAAATAGAGTTGCTGTCATTCTTTACACCCACCTTGCAGATGAAGAAACTGAGACTTAAAGGAAGTGGCTTACATAGCTGACATAAGAGTTCTCCCTCACGCCTGGGACTGAGTTGTATCTGCAGTTCTTTTTTCCACCATGTCACACTGATCACTCTGAGCTTAAAAATTCATGATAAAAAAATAATACTCTAAGGTTTACAAAGCACTTTCCAACATCCTTTTGAGGTCAGCATTAAGTATTATTGATCACCATTTTGCAGGTGAGGAAACTGTGGCTCTACAAAAAGGAAGTGACTTACCCACAGTCAGATAACTGATAAGGACTAAGATAGGAATCGAACCCAGGACTCTTCTGTCCCCCAGGTCCAGAGTTCTTTTCCCCATACCAACGTACCTCCTCTTGTGCTTGAAAATCTAGCCTTCCAGGATGGCTCTGTCAGCAGTTGATATATCATATCCTTATGTTACCAAATCCATTATAATCAGGGGAATGAAAAGAAGGAAGCTGATTAATGGGATATGTGGAAGTTTAAAAATAAAGGGAGTTTTTATATATCTACTTTTAAAAAAATTTTTATTGATTTTTTTCACATTACAGACATTTTTATAGATTGTTCCCATTTCCCAAAAAGTTTTTTTTGTGATAAAGTGTTCAAAAGATAGATAAAACTAATAATACATTGATTTCCTCTGAAAATAAATGGAATATCACACATCTATAGCATCCTTCCACCTTGCTACTAAATCTTTTTTTAATCCATCCTACCCTTACCTCATTTTAAAAAGAAAAGCAAATTTTTTTTGATAAATATATATAGTCAAGAAAAACTAAAAAACAAAAACAAAAACAAAACAAAACAAAACAAAACCTATTTTCATCCTTGACTGAACAACCAGGCCCTTTTTGGAGAATCCCAGAATCTTGTAGTTCAAAGGAAATTCAGAGGCCATCTGGTTCAACCAATGGACTGAGAAGGATCCCCTCCACAATTCCCCCAACAAGCATCATCCATGATGCTTTTGACTATACAACCACCATTTTAACTCAGGTTTTCATCACCTCTCACCTAAATGATTACAATTGGTTTCCTAATTATTCTCATTATCACAAGTCTTTCACCCCTCTAGTCCATTCTATACATCCCTGCTTCTTAAACTGTGGGTCACAGTTTAGAGTCTTATAATTAAATGTGGGGGTCATGAAATTATGATTTATTATTGGTAAATGTTTGATTTATATACATATTACATATATATGTGTGTATATATATGCATATATGTATATATATATACATATATATATACACATGGGGTCATGTAAAAATTTCTCAGGCAAAAAAGGATCACAAGTGGAAAAAGTTCAGGAAGTCCTGCTGTACACTACTGCCAGAGTAATTTTCCAGATCTGGCCATGTAAGAGTAGCTCCCTATTTTCTCTCAGATAAAATATGAGCTTCTTCAATCTAACTTGCAAAGCAACCCGTGACCTAGTGCTGATCTATCTTTCCTATCTCATTGGACATTTCTTTCTCTACCTATCTGTATTTGTTTGCTATACCACCATTCTCTTGGTTCCTCACATATACCATTCCATCTCCCACCTCTATACTTTTGCATTAGCTGTGTCCCATGCTGGGAATGCACTCCCTCCTTTCTGCCATTCTCCCTTCTTTTAAGACGTAACTCAAGCACTGATTTCTACATGAAGCCGTTTTTGTTCCCTCAACTGCCAGTACTCTTCCTCCAAAAGCATTTTGCTTTAAAACACTTTGATATATATGTATGTATATGTATATACATGTATATAATTGTGTATTCTGTATATTCTAATATATGTATTTACTGTCTGCCCATTTGAATGTAAACTCCTTGACAAAAGGAGTTTCTTTTTTTTTTTTTTAATTTTCCCAGGACTTAATATAATTCCTGCCACATAGTAGGCACTTTATAATTACTTATTGAATGCATGATTATAGAAATGTAGGCTATTATTATTTATTATCATCATTGTTGTTATACCTAAATATATGAGAAATGGTTCTATCAGTAGAGGGCCTGAGTTCAAATTCTACCTATATGATTGTTGGAAAGTCACTTAACTTCTGAGAGAATGAACTCAACAGTTCAATTTTCCAGGTCTTGTGGTTTCTTTTGGCAGTCTACTGCATTTTGGAGACTCATAGTTTGTCTGAAAGTTTTTTTCTGACCTGAAATCTGCCTCTTTGCCACTTATTCCCACAATTCCTGGTCTTACTGGCACCATGGCAAGCAAGTCTTGATTGTCCTTTCATGGCAGCTCTTTAAATACTCAAAGACAACTTTTCCCTTACCATAATTTGTGCTTCCATCCCTCTGATCTAAGACTTTCAAATACATCTTTTTGATTTACTATTATAATATATATATAATATTATAAAATTATATTATTATATTATAAAAATATTATTTAAAATTATATAAATATAACATATATTGGAGGAATACTGGGACTTTGGAATCAAAAGATGTGGATTTGAATTCTTACTCTGATACAACTTAACTGTAGACAAGTAACTTCCTCTCTGGGGGCCTGGTTGCTTCATCTATAAGATAAAGTATCAGAAAGGTCCCTCCCAACTGAAAATCTTCATATCCTACGATCTTTGGGTAGCAGGGAAGGGCTTATCTGGTGCCGCTTAAATGAGCAGACCTAGGCTGCCCCTACTTTGCCCGCGGCCGTGTATCTGACCCTAAAGCTGGAACACAAAAGAATATTATTTTGTTTTCTGCTTGGCCTTTTCTGATTACAGAACCCTAGATTTCCCCAGTTCCTTCCTCCTCCCGTCCCACCCACTCTCACCCTGGAAGTCTCCATTTTATACCATTCTTGGTAGAGCAGTCTCACCCTCGTCATATTTCTGGGTATCATGATCTGGGTGTTTCCCGCCTGACTTCAATGATGAATCTGATATGGCAGACCCTGAAGAGTGGAAGAGAGTTCAGAAAATATCTGGGGCTCTGACCTCCCTCAAGGGAACCTTCCCAGCAAGCCAGCAGACTCATCTCTTTAGATGTAGTATTGAATAAACAATAGAGTTATAGACTTGGAATCGGGTAGCCCTGGGTTCAAATAACACCTCCTGACCAATTCACTTCAAGCTCTCTGTGACTCAGTTTCTTCATTTGTATAAAGAGGGTATTGAACTCAATGACCTCTAAGGTGTTTTTCAGCCTTGGGTCCTATGGTTCTATGATCCCTGGCACCAAGTACCACCCAGTGATATTGGGTCTACAGCTTTTTTTTTTTTTTAACATTAAATCTCTCGTTTCCAGGCTATGTGATCTCAGGCAAACATCTCTGACTCTCTGAGCCTTGGTTTTCCCAAGTATGAGATGAAAATGTTTTACTATTTGTACTATTTCTAATATTTTCCCTCAATCTAATAAGCACTTGTTAAATAATATTATTGTATTCAAGGCATAATTCTATATGTTAAGAGTACCTAGATTAAAAAAAAAGAGTTTCTGCTTTTATGAAGCTTACAGTCAGTCCAATATCTTACAATTAAATGATGCTAGAAGGCATATGGGAAAATAAAAGGAAAAAGAATGACAAAAATAATTTGATCTTCCCTTTTTTCAACTCCAACCCAAAGGGCCTTTCTAACTTTGGGACTCTTCAATCTAGAAATTCAAGAAAGATCACATAACATCCCTTCCACTGAATGCAAAGAAAAATGATCTTATAAATACATTGTGCCTCATTTGGAGACTGGGAGCTGGCCAAGATAACCAGGCAATTGTTACTTCTGACCTGAGGCAAAACACTTAACCCTTTCCTACCTAAATTTCTTCATCTATAAAATGGAGATTATTAAAAAGAAAGAAAAAGAATAAAGGACAATCATCAATGAAGCAAAATAAAATAAAATGGGGATAATGATAGCTCCTTCCTCCCAGGATCATTATTAGGATGAAATGAAATAAGGTTTGTAAAGTCTTTTATCAACCTTAAAGGCCTATGTAAATGAGAGAGAGAAAGAGAGAGAGAGACAGAGAGAGACAGAGAGACAGAGAGACAGAGACAGAGAGAGAGACAGAGAGAGAGACAGAGATTGAGAGAGAGAGAGAGAGAGAGAGAGAGAGAGAGAGAGAGAGAGAGAGAGAGAGAGAAACAGAGAGAAACAGAGAGAAGCAAACAGACAAACAGAGGAGAGGGGAGAGAGACAAACAGAGACAGAGATGGAGAGACAGAGTAACAGAGACAGACAGAGAGGACAGAAGAGGGGGAGGAGGGGAGAGACAGAGACAGAGGAAGAAGAGAAAAAAACAATCCGCAAAAACCATGAACGCCCACTTTAGTGAAAGAGCTTGTAGGAGGCGTTATCTTCTCACACCTCTTCTTTGGGGCCAAATCTTGATGATTTTGTGATATCCCATTTCGAATGTTTTGTGAAGTTTGATTTTTTCCACTGACATTGTTATGGTCATTGTACCTAATGGTTTTCTTTCTGGCTTTGTTTATTCCACTCTTAGTTAATTCCTAGAAAAGTTTTCAATGTTTCTTCATATTCTTCCTGTCTTATTTGTTATAACAAAGTAATTCTATGTTACATTCATGTATCCCAATTTCTTTAGCCGTTCTCCAAGTGATGGGAATCTACTTTGTTTCCAATTCTTTGCCTCTCAAAATGATATTCTAAATATCTTGTATACAGAGACTCCCTTTTCATTAATGACCTTCTTGAGGTGTATCCTCAGCAGTGGGATCTCTAGAACAAAGGACTCACTATTTTAGTCACTTTGTTGTTGTTGAATTGTTTCTTTGTGGTTCCAGTTGGGGTTTTCTTGGCAAAAGTGCTGGAAGGACATTACTATGTCTTTTTTCAACTCATTTTACAGATAAGAAAACTGAGGTAAACGGAGGTAAGTGACTTTCCCAGGTCACCCAGGTAGTAAATGTCTGACACTAAATTTGCACACAGGTCCTTCTTACTGATGGGCCAACACTCTATAACTGGATAGTTTCTAGTATTTGCATAATTTCCAAATCAGCAAACCTTTATATAGTTCCTACTATGTACCAAGAACCATATTAAGATAGGGGGGCTAGAAATATAAAGAAAAAAAACAAGTCCTACTCTCTACCTCGAAGAGCATGCATTTTAAAAGAGGGAAAAAAATAGACTTTTTTGATCTTGTTTCCCCCTCTTCCAGTATCCAAGGAACTCAGGGAAATTAATTATGATCTACTGGAAAAGGTTCTGGGTTTGGAAATCCAGGTTTTGGGTTCAAATTCTGATTTACTGCTTTCTATCTTGTGACATTGGGTAAGTCACTTGATGTCTTTGAATTACTACCACCCCCTTCTCCCTGCTATCTTTAAAAGGAGGAGGTTGGATTAGATTATTGCCAAGATTCCTTCCAGAATTCAGTCCCATCTCTGCCCCTCCTATTCTCCTGCTCAGACCAAGCATGTAGAACAGAGTAGGGCAGACTGGGAATGGTTTAGACTAGGAACTCTTGTGAGAATTTCCCCAGCTTGGGTTCTTTTCTTCCTTCATCTAGCTGAAATTCACTTTCACTCTCACCACTTCCCCAGCCCTCCCCATTTCCAAGAAAACCCCTCTGACCAGCTTCCTCTTCCTTTGTTTTTTTTTTCCTCTCCTTTCTACCTGTGTTCTACTCCAATCTTTCCACTCAGGGTGGGTACTCACTCACGAAGGCAAGCTGAAGGATGGAAAGTTCTCTCCTAAGCCCAGAATCCAGACCTTCCCAGGTTCTCATTCCAGGAGCATTTCTTAAGCTCCTCCTCTGGATCATGACTTGCTCCCCATCTCCTGCACACACCTTCCCAGGATTCTTCACTTTGTTCTCCTTGTGGATTAGCCCATCCGGTTTCCTTGTTGTTCTTCTCACAAGATACTTCATCTTCTAACTCCAGATACATGGGCTGTCCCTCACCACATCTCTATCTCTACCCTCACGGGCTTCCTTCAAGTCCCAGTTAAAATCCCATCTTCTGCATGAAGCCTTTCTCAAGTTGCTTCTCTGCTATGAATCACCTCTTTTCTATCTTGTGTGAATCTCATTTGTTTATGTTGTCATAATTGTTTACAAGTTATCTCTCCCATTAGGCTGGAAGCTCTTTGACGGTAGTGACTTCACCCTCCCTTTCTTTGTATCTCCAGCCCTTAACACGGTATCTGGCACATAGTAGGTGCTTCGTAAATGTTTATTGATTTTTTGACTATTAACTTACTGAGGATACCCAAAGAATGAAATAAAAGGAATTACAATGGGCTTCCTTTCTCTAAGGCAATATGAAAAATTGAATGAATTAGTGAGTAATGGAAGAGAGAAAAAGAGAAAGGGAAGGAGAGAAGAAGGAAAGAAATGAGGGAGAGAGGGAAGAAAAAAGGAAAGGGAAAAGGAAAGGAGGGAAGGAGAGAGGGACAAAGGAAAGGAAAAAGAAAGAAAAGAAAGGAAGAAAGGAAGGAAGGAAGAAAAAGGAAGAAAGAAACAAAAAAGAAAGAAAGAAAAAAGAAAGAAAGAAAGAAAGAAAGAAAGAAAGAAAGAAAGAAAGAAAGAAAGAAAGAAAGAAAGAAAGAAAGAAAGAAAGAAAGAAAGAAAGAAAGAAAGAAAGAAAGAAAGAAAGAAAGAAAGAAAGAAAGAAAGAAAGAAAGGAAGGAAGGAAGGAAGGAAGGAAGGAAGGAAGGAAGGAAGGAAGGAAGGAAGGAAGGAAGAAAGAAAGAAAGAAAGAAAGAAAGAAAGAAAGAAAGAAAGAAAGAAAGAAAGAAAGAAAGAAAGAAAGAAAGAAAGAAAGAAAGAAAGAAAGAAAGAAAGAAAGAAAGAAAGGGAAGGAGGAAAGAAAGGGAAGGAGGAAAGGAGGGAGGAAAGGGAAGGAGGGGAAAGGAAGGAGGAAAGGAGGGAAGAAGAGGGGAAGGGAGGAAGGAAGGAAGGAAGGAAGGAAGGAAGGAAGGAAGGAAGGAAGGAAGAAAGAAAGAAAGAAAGAAAGAAAGAAAGAAAGAAAGAAAGAAAGAAAGAAAGAAAGAAAGAAAGAAAGAAAGAAAGAAAGAAAGAAAGAAAGAAAGAAAGAAAGAAAGAAAGAAAGAAAGAAAGAAAGAAAGAAAGAAAGGCAAGGAGGAAAGGAGGGAGGAAGAGGGGAAGGGAGGAAGGAAGAAAGGAAGAAAGGAAGAAAGGAAGGAAGAAAAAAGGGAGGGAGAGACAAAAGAGAGAGAAAAGAAGGAATGAAGGAAAAAAGAAAAAAGTAAAGGAGGAAAAAAAAGAAAAAGGGAAGGAGCATTTATTGTTTCTTAAATGCAAATCCTTGGGTTATAAAGCAAAAAGCAAAAATTAAAAACATGGAATGAAAAGCTATTCCTGGGGCTCTGGAGCTTACCTGTTCATCAGCAGGAGTTGTTCTGTGTTTGGAAGCTTCCTAGATAGTAGCTTTAGAGGCAAGACTAGAAGCAGAACTGGTCATCTGGGGGCACTGCTACTCCTGGGATACTATGCTTAGGGTAGCTGTTATTCTCAGCACATTTGAACTCAGGACCCCAGGCTGTGTCCACCTGCACAGGTTGAAGTGGTGACAGGGCTGTGTCCTCCTGACATGTCTCCTGTCTTTCCCTCAAGATGTTGCTGCTTTCACTAGTTGGCTTGCATGTCCCCACATATCTGTGTTTATATAGATATGTATGTATATATATATATATATATAATGTAAATATGTATATATAATTTATATATGTAAAAATATATTATATATAAAAAGATATATATAATATAGATATACATGTATGTTTATATACATTAATAGTCACACACATTAATACACTAATTATAATTATACATTAATACACACACACATGATTTTATCCACGTAGAAAGCTTTCTGGTATGAAAAATTACTTTGTTCATACAGACCATCACTTATCAGTTTTTTAAAGGGATCCTGGAATCCTAGCTCTAGATAAGAGATTTCAGAAGCCATCTAGTTCAATTTCATCCTCTTGCTAATAAGGAAACTGAAGTCCAGTCTCTCTAGTAGTGACCATCTCCGTAGGCCTTTAGTGTTTACAAAATCCTTGCATATCCTTTTCCTCTCATTTAATCCTTAGAGAAAACCTCCAAAGTAGCCAGGGAATTGTATTGTTATCCCTTTTCAAAGATGAAGAGACTGAGTCTCAGAGAAGAAAATTTCTTTTTGAAGTCTGAAAACTGGTTAAGGATGAACAAAGTTGTAGCCTTGCACCTTACCCCAAGATGAGTGTAAACTTGTGAGAACAGGAGCTTGTATTGTACTGTGCCTTATCCTAACACATATAAAGAGATTAAAATGTGATTGGGGCAGGGGGGATGAATTGAATTGAATGGTGGTTCCAGGACTGGAACTTTAGTTTCCAGGTGTATTTTCAGCTGCACTTGCCAGTTCCTTCCTAGATCCTGTGGAAATTAGAAATGAGATTCTTAGGGGCAGCTAGATGGTGAAGTGGATAGAGCACCAGCCTTGAATTCAGGAGGACCTGAGTTCAAATGTGATCTCAGACACTTAACACTTCCTAGCTGTGTGACCCTGGGCAAGTCACTTAACCCCAGCCTCAGGGGGAAAAAAAGAAATGAGATTCTTAGTCCTTAGGACTCTTGAACTTCCCATTTCAATCACTCTATCACTTTCTATCACAGCTAAATCCTGTGTCAAAACTCCCCTCACAGACCACTATGGGCTTCTGAGTTGAAAATACATGATTGTCTGGGTTTAAATTACTGCTCTACTCATTTGGTACTTAGTCTAATAATTAGAGAATTAACTGTATAAGGAGATAAGAAAAATCTAAGTTTAAATCTTTTTTTTTCTGTGAACCAGAGCATGTTGTATATCAGATGAGAGATTTGGGGTTGGAAAGTACAGAGGTGTCAAAATGTATGGCCCATGGGCTTTGTGAGATGTACAACTCTTTCATAGGAGGCCAGAACCAAATTAAAATGTAATTGGAAAATGTGTAATGAAATAAATAAAATACAATATAAATAATATATTGTAGGGGGTAGCTAGGTGGTGCAGTGGATAGAGTACCAGCCCAGGTGTCAGGAGGACCTGAGTTCAAATCTGGTCTCAGAGACTTAACACTTCCTGGCTGTGTGACCCTGGGCAAGTCACTTAACCCCAATTGCCTCAGCAAAATAAATAAAAAAATATATTACATTTTAAAATTAAATTAAAATGTGATACATAGGGATGCTTATGTACAATTCAGTGGTCTTTTTTTTTTTCCTTTGGAGGCAATCAGAATTAAGTGACTTGCCCAGGATCACACAACTAGTAAGTGTTTGAAGCTAGATTTGAACACTCCTGACTTCAAGACTAGCCACTTGCTCTAGCCACTTGCACTACCTAGCTTCCCAGGTTCCCATTTCTGTTTGAGAATGACACCATTGCTTTAGGAGATATCAAAACTAAACCCCCTCACATTAATCTCGGGGTCCTAAAGATAGTAAACCTTTGAGGAATGATTCCAAACTAGGTGTTCCTGACTCCATGTCCAGAGTTCTATCCACCCTACCATGTTGAATTCTGTTTGTATGACACTGGAAAAGTCACTTCATTATATTAGTGTCTCAGAAAACCAAGACTGCCAGTGTTAGATCAAGTGCTGAACTCACTGAGTGAAATCCCAGATCCCCCCAAAAAGAAATATTTATTAAGAATAATAGATTTCCAAAAATAATAATAGGCCCCCCAAAAAAGAATGATAGACTCCTCAAAAAAGAAAAATTTTAAATGACTAACAGCCCCTCCTTTCCCTAGTTGCTGAGACAGGGATGAACTCTTCTCTTTGAAGACTTTCTCAGGGTTGCCCCCCAGTGGTGGTACCCAGGCAGTATAAGTGCTGAAACTTAAGCCATGGGATGCTAGTGCCAGGAAGAGCCTCTGAAAACTGGGAATGGGATTGCAAAATTATAACTTGAGAGGACTCCTAACGTCATAAAGATGTTTATAGGGGAAACTGAGTTCTAGAGAGAAGAAATGGGTGGACTGAGATCACAAGCTAATAAATGGCAAAGTTGGGGGTGTAAGTCTTTTGATTCCCAAGAAAAGCAGATTTGAGGTTCAGGGAACCAGCTTCAGGTCACAATTGTGTCTCTTACTGCCTTGTGTTTTTGTGCAAGCCTCTAATCCTTTCAGAGACTCAGTTTCTTCTCTGGAAAATGAAAACTTTTTGGCATATACCACAGTGTCTCTTGGGCTCTAATCCAGATTTCTCTTTTCATAAAAGGGGGAAATGAATTGCTCAAAATTGTACATGGAGTAAGTGGCAGAGCTGAGATTTGAACCCAAATCCCTAGACTCGAAATTCAATGATCTGATTTGCTACCCTGTCTCTGATCCTCATCTGTTCAGCCTCCTCATCTTGTAGATCTTAGATACTGAAGTTCAGAGGAAGTGAATAATTTTTCTAATTCCTTCAGTGAGTACGTGGTGATGAGACTAGAATCCAAGACTCTTTACTCCCAATCAGTGCTCTTCCTACCAATACATTATGCTTTTCCAGGGCTTTTAGGTCCCTAGAACATGTCACTTTTCCAACTACATAAAGTATAGATCATTGAATAAAGGCCTAATAGTTCAAAATTCTTTGAGTCCAAGCCTTAACTGAAGCTGTAAACTCCCTGCAACCACTACTTGAAGAAATTTAGGGATAGGAAACTCATTACCTCCCAAAGTAGCCCTTTGATTGCCCTACCCTGGCAATCATGTCCGGGGAATTAGAATCAAAAAGATCCCCAATTTCTTTCCCAACCCTGACCTGAAACTGAATCCCCTTTGTAGCATCCCCTAACAAGTCTCCCCATATGTCCTGAACAAAAAAACCCCAGTGACAGGGAACTCACTATTTTTTTATTAATTTTATAATTATAACATTTTTGACAGTACATATGCATAGGTAATTTTTTACATTATCCCTTGTACTCTCTTCTGTTCCGAATTTCCCCTCCTTTCCCTCCACCCCCTCCCTGAGATGGCAGGCAGTCCCATACATATTAAATGTTATAGTATATGCTAGATACAATATATATGTGCAGACCGAATTTTGTTGTTGTTGTTGTTGCAAAGAAGAATTGTATTCCAGAGGTAAAAATAATCTGGGAAGAAAAACAAAAACAAAAAAACAATGCTCACAGTTTACACTCATTTCCCAGTGTTCCTTCTCTGGGTGTAGCTGATTCTGTCCATCATTGATCAATTGGAATTGGATTAGCTCTTCTCTATGTTGAAGATATCCACTTCCATCAGAATACATCCTCGTACAGTATCATTGTTGAAGTGTATAATGATCTCCTAGTTCTGCTCGTTTCACTCATGATCAATTCCTGTAAGTCTCTCCAGGCCTCTCTGTATTCCTCCTGCTGGTCATTTCTTACAGAACAATAATATTCCATAACCTTCATAAACCATAATTTACCCAACCATTCTCCAATTGATGGACATCCATTCATCTTCCAGCTTCTAGCCACTATGAAAAGGGCTGCCACAAACATTTTGGCACTTACAGGTCCCTTTCCCTTCTTTAGTAGTTCCTTGGGATATAAGCCCAATAGTAGCACTGCTGGATCAAAGGGTATGCACAGTTTGATAACCAACTCACTATTTTTCAAGATTGCCCATATTTTTGGACAGCTCTAATCCTTGGGAAACTATTATTTCTTTGAAGTTGAAATATGTCTCCTTATAACTTCTATATATTAGTTTTAGGTCAAGAGAGAGGTATAATAATCCAGGAATGGGAGAACCCAGAAAGAAATGAATTATTCATATTTAAAATGTATTGGTCAATCTGCCATCTGGGGGAGAAAGTGGGGGGAAGGAGAGGAAAAGTTGAACAAAAGGTTTTACAATTGTCAATGCTGAAAAATTATCTGTGCATATATCTTGTAAATAAAAAGCTCTAAAAAAGGAAAGGAAAGAAAGAAAGAAAGGAAAGAAAGAAAGAAAGAAAGAAAGAAAGAAAGAAAGAAAGAAAGAAAGAAAGAAAGAAAGAAAGAAAGAAGAAAGAAAGAAAGAAGAAAGAAAGAAAGAAAGAAAAGAAAGAAAGAAAGAAAGAAAGAAAGAAAGAAAGAAAGAAAGAAAGAAAGGAAGGAAGGAGGAAGGAAGGAAGGAAGGAAGGAGGAAGGAAGGAAGGAAGGAAGGAAGGAAGAAAGAAAGAAAGAAAGAAAGAAAGAAAGAAAGAAAGAAAGAAAGAAAGAAGAAAGAAAGAAAGAAAGAAAGAAAGAAAGAAAGAAAGAAAGAAGGAAGGAGAAGGAAGGAAGGAAGGAAGGAAGAAGGAAGGAAGGAAGGAAGGAAGGAAGGAAGGAAGGAAGGAAGGAAGAAAGAAAGGAAGAAAGAAAGAAAGAAAGGAAGAAGGAAGGAAGGAAGGAAGAAGGAAGGAAGGAAGGAAGGAAGGAAGGAAGGAAGGAAGGAAGAAGAAAGAAAGAAAGAAAGAAAGAAGAAGAAAGAAAGAAAGAAAGAAAGAAGAAAGAAAGAAAGAAGAAAGAAAGAAAGAAGAAAGAAAGAAAGAAAGAAAGAAAGAAAGAAAGAAAGAAAGAAAGAAAAAGAAAGAAAGAAAGAAAGAAAGAAAGAAAGAAAGAAAGAAAGAAAGAAAGAAAGAAAGAAAGAAAGAAAGAAAGAAAGAAAGAAAGAAAGAAAGAAAGAAAGAAAGAAAGAAAGAAAGAAAAAGAAAGAAAGAGGGAAGGAGGGAGGGAGGGAGGGAGGGAGGGAGGGGAGAAAGCAAGTTATTTTTCCCAGTTCTTCTCTTAGTGAAAGAAATAGAAGTCCCAGACTTTTCCATACGGAGGTAATATTTAGCAGTCTAGAGTTCCAGGAATCTACTTTCCTTCCCATCAAGGTCATGGTGATTAACTGAATGACCTCCCTCCATCAGGGATGAGCTAATTACTACTCCTTTTAGGAACAGTGGCTCCTTCTCACAGGCAGCAATTATCACTGGGGAAGACTATAGGTTAAGAAACCACCTGACCAAAGTCAATAATTAAATAATGTGCTCTATAAGCTAAGGAATGAGTGGGGTCCATGCTGGGTCATGGAAGGCTTGAAGAGTGGGAAGAGTCCAGAGGTTGGCTCTTCCAACTTCCTTCTCTCAATGATTCCCTCTCTAGGCCTGATGGGAAGTACTGCTGTTCCTGGGCATAGAAATAAATGAAAGCTCTCAACTGGCTAATTATTTTATCAAAGTCTCGCAGGACAAAACCGAGACTCCTTAACTTATCCCAAAGCATTTCCTGTAGGTTCTATTCCTTTTCTTTGCTTAGAGCATTAAAATGTTAATAACCATCAGCATCATTTCATTTCATTGAATGGTGTGAAGTCCTTTCTGCTCCTTCACTATTTGATCAACTAAATGGCTATTCAACCTAGTTTAATTAATGCCTCTGGTTGGTTGAGTGAGTAAGTGAATGATTTAGTAGACATGCTCTCACTTGATAGTTATCTGGTTCTTGTTACTTTGGCTTGGGTGAGAGTGTTGGATTGATTGGGTGGTTTGTTCAATGTGCCTCCACTTTTCATAAGTATATATTGACTACTTGCATTAGCCCCCATCCCTTATTGGATGCTAAGGCTGGGGAATTGGTAAAGAAAAATATATAAGAAAATGTCTCTGCCCTCCAGGAGTTTCCAGTTAGACTAGAAAGACAAAACTCTCCCTCTGTATCTGTCTCTTTGTGATTTTCCTTGTCTGTCAGTGTTTATGTGTGTCGGTGTCTATGTCTGTCTCTGTCTCCTGTCTCTGTTGCTCTGTGTCTGTATCTTTGTCTCTCTGTGTCACTCTATCTCTGTCTCTGTGTCTGTCTTTCTGTCTCTGACTTTATCTCTGTTTCTCTGTCTCTGTCTCTATGTGTGTGTTGTCATTCACACATATCTTACTAGATAAAACAATGTCTCTCTGTCTCCTGTCTCTTGCTCTGTGTCTGTATCTTTGTCTCTCTGTGTCACTCTATCTCTGTCTCTGTGTCTGTCTTTCTGTCTCTGACTTTATCTCTGTTTCTCTGTCTCTGTCTCTGTGTGTGTGTTGTCATTCACACATATCTTACTAGATAAAAACAATGTCTCTCTGTCTCCTTTCTCTTGCTCTGTGTCTGTCTCTTTGTCTCTCTGTGTCACTCTATCTCTGTCTCTGTGTCTGTCTTTCTGTCTCTGACTTTATCTCTGTTTCTCTGTCTCTGTCTCTCTGTGTGTGTTGTCATTCACACATATCTTACTAGATGAAACAAGATATGGTTTTCATGCTAAAGTATGTAATTGGAGAATTTCCAATTAAGAGTGGGATGTAGGTAATCAGGAAATATATCCTGAAGGGGGAGAGATTTGAGAATTTTCTAAGCACATAAATGAGGAGCCATTTCAAGAGTAGAGTAGAGAGCCTGAGGAGAAACTGTTCTTGTTCCTTTTCCTCCAAAATTATCTTGTATTTGATTTTTCCATGTCTTGTACATAATTATATGTACATATATTATCTCTCCCGGTAGACTAAAGAGGTGACAGGCTACCCTGCCCTGCATTGATCAGAACTCATAAATAAAGCACTTTGCAACCTTTAAAGTGTCCATTTCATAGATTAGAAGTGGTACCACATTTCAGGAAAGACATGGGGAAATTAGAAAGTGGGCTTATCTCTGGGGGAATCCAATTCACTCATTTAACCAACCAGTTTTCCTATTTTGGGGCCTGAGGAGAAAAGAGCTTGATGTGGAAAAGGGTCATGTCTGCTCCATGGGGCCTTGCTTATAGCCGGTGATTTTAATATGTGTGTGAAATTTTTTCATTAAATTAGAGTATTCCTCTTCCCTGCTCTGACCCTCTTCTTTCTCCTCTCCAGGTTATGTGGCCTTCGGACCCTACAAGCCTATGCTGAGAGAATCCCCGTGGTGACCTCAGCTGGCATAACCATCAATTTTACCTCTCAAATCTCCCTCACGGGCCCTGGTGTGCAGGCTCACTACAGTTTATATAACCAGTCGGATCGTGAGTATGGGGAGCATGCATTCTCGTGTGTTTGTGCTCAAAGATGAAAGCAAGAGTGGAAAGAGTGTGGCCATTTGCTCAACAGTAGGGTGATTTATCTAGCAAATAATAGGAGTTTCTAACCTGCTGTCTTCTTCCAGTATCTTGAAGCCCTAATTTTAACAATTCCAAATTGGAAGTGCCAAATATGGGCTCCAGATAAATTATGTCTTTTATCTAAGGAACAACCTGGCTAAATTCAAGGGCTCATCACCAGGAAGTTGAGGGATTTCTTCTGACCCCAGAAACTCTCAAGACCTTTTATAACAGCATAGATAGAAGAGTTCTATTCTTCATTGATGGAGGGGGATGAGCCCCACAGGTTTAAAGTTGTGTTTCCTTGCAGTACTGGAGGTTAGGTATCTATGGGCCCTGACTCCTTCTCCCCAGTAAGTCAAGGTATATACCAGATCCCTCCATTATTAAAATATCAACTTCAATGGGATTATGGTCAACTTTCAAGTCATAGATGTACATGACTATGAACCTCCCCAAATAAACAGACTATAGACCAATGGTGATGTCAGTCTGTTTCATATTTTTTCCATTGACCAATGGTGATGTCAGTCCGTTTCATATTTTTTCCATTGACCAATGGTGATGTCATTCCGTTTCATATTTTTTCCCATTATTTGATCATTTTAGAGGTCAGGACCATGTGTCCCACAACATTTCCAGACACTGGGATTAACACCTCATGTTTTCTCCCCTTCCCAACTTCCTCTCCTAGTAGGAATTAAAATTACTTAACTAAATGTGGCTTAGGGGCTTTGAAAACCTCATTTCTGATCTGTTCTGATGGATCTCACCTTCTTGTGGTTCCAGAGCACAGAAGAGAGATTCTCATTCTACCTTCTTCGGTGTTAGGGGTTTTTAAGGGGGGGGCGCCCTGCAACCCTTATGGCTCCCCATATACTTCTAGAATCAAGAAGATCTGAGTCTGAATTCTGCCTCAGATCGTGACCTGAATCAAGTTATTTTCTCTCAGCCTCAAGTTTTTCATCTATAAAATGGGGCTATTAATCCACTTTCTCTCAGGGTTGCTAGAAGAGTCAACTATATAAGGTATTTTGTATACCTTAAAGCACCGCATAAATATTAGCTATTGTTAATTATTGTTATTCCTGAGAGCTGTTTCATCACATTGGTTAGGGGGTCAACCCAGTCAGTTGTATCACCAAAATCCAAATGGCCAACGTTTCAGAGTTTCTATCCAAACATCTCAGCTTCCCCAGCAGTCTCATCACTTGCTGTTTACTTTGCTATCCAAGATTCCACCACCACCATCCCACCATGACATCATTGACATCAAATGGATCATCATGAGTCATGAGCTCATCATCATCATCAGAGAGGCAGTAGAGTACAATGGATAGAGCATCTTGGAGTCAGGAAGCTTTTAGTTGTGTGTCTGCTTAGCTCGCAATGATGACTATTCTTTCTCCTCTTGTTATTCCCACGGGTTTTTCTAGCCTGTCCTGGAGAATTCCTCTGCACAGTGAATGGCCTCTGTGTGCCAGTCTGTGATGGGATCAAGGATTGCCCCAATGGCCTGGATGAGAGAAACTGTGGTGAGACATTCCCATTCCCATGATCCCTCCTTTCTCAACTCCCTCCCCTAAGCAGAAATTACAGCTGACTAACTAAACTTGGCTTGAGACTTCCAAAACACCTTTTCCAGCTCTCCAAATTCCCATCACCCTGCCTTAGTACCTCTCCATTTGGATCCTGCTCAAATCACCCATCTTAGAGACCTACTTTTGGTTCTTTGAGGCTCTTCCTCCAGAGAACAATTCAAAATATTCCAAGTAGAGACTAAATGATGGATCTGGGAGGACAACAAAGTTCATTCTTATATTAGAGACCTGCTTAAATCCATCCCCAATGAGTTGTCCCTGCACCTTCTGTTGGATGACGAAGGGGATCCTGATATTTTTACCCAGAGAGCAGTGGACTTGAGCACACAGCTTGGCAACAGTAGGACCATAACTAAAATCGAGGTCCCCCAATACACTGCCTCCTCTCTCCTCCTCCCCCAAGAAGAAAGTCTGCTCATTATCCTTGAATACTAGAAATAATACCAGTGAGACTAGGAAGAAGAAGAACCTGTGGAAATGGTCTGCAGAGACCTCGAATGATTTCTCTGCTGATACTTGATTTCGTTCTGTTCTTTGCCGGCCAGTGTGCCCATCCACCTTCCAGTGTGAGGAGGATAGCACGTGCATCCATCTGCCCAAGGTCTGCGACCAACATCTGGACTGTATCAATGGGAGTGATGAAAGGCAGTGTTTTGAAGGTAAGGCTAGCCATCCCCGAAATTCATTCATTCATACATTTTATTCATTTGTTGTGTAGGCCCTGTCCTGAGTATTCGATGCCAAACAGGAGTACCGAGATCATTTTGCTATTTGCCTTCAGGAAGCTTCTAGTCTAGTCTAGGAGGTGAAGCATAAAAACAGAGAATCAATGTGAGACAAATGTGTGTGAGCTTCATACCAACAGTGGTATGGAGGGGCTGAAAGAGACATAAATCATCATGGGCTGAAGGTAATCAAGGAAGGCAGGATTTGAAATGGACAGTGAAGAAAAGGAAGGATTTGGATAAGCAAATGGACGTATGGTGGGTTGAATGGTGGAGTTACAAAAACCTGAACTCAAATCTAGCCTTAGGTACTAGCTGTGTGACTCTAGACAAGACATCCTCTGTCAGCCTCAGTTTCCTGGTCTTTAAAATGGGGTGATGATAATACCTGCCTGGCAGGATTGTTGTGAGCATTAAATGAGGTACTAATATTTGTAAAGTGCTTAGAACAGTGCCTGGCAGATTGGCAGAGCTTAATGATCCTTCCATTCTTCCTTCCCTTGGTCTTCCTCCTTCAGGTCCAGCTCTTTATTCACTGGGCCAACTAACTGTCTCATACTCAGGGTTAGAATAACTGCCCCAGAAATAGGGTTTCCTTCTCTATTAAAAAATGATAAGCTTGAATTAGAAGATCTCAAAGGTCTTTTCTGGTTGTAAAATTCATGGGAATATAAATCCCAAGTCACATCAGTGGGTCTAACCTCTTCCCACAACAAAGAGAAAAACTGAGAATTTATAAAATTGTTGCCTACCTAGGGTCCCACAGCTCAGAATTGGGTTTACAAGACAGGACTTGAACTCTGGCCTTCCTAGCAATTAGCCCAGCACCAAATTCTCTACACTAATGGCTTTTAAAATGTGATCGAAGAACTCCCAGAGGTCCTCAGGAGCCTTTTAAGGAGTCTACAAGGTCAAAACTAATTTCATGATGAATCATTTTCATTTCTAATAAAATACATATCTATAGGTATAACCAATATAAATAAACAAAAGCTCTTTGGGGTCTTAAATAATTTTTAGTAGTATATTTGGGTTGTCAGACCAAAAAGTTTGAGAACCACTACAGTATGCTACACTAAATCTCAGATTCTAATGTTCTGATTCAAGCAGAGGGAAATGAAAGTCTGGGAGGAGATGAAACCCAGCTTCAAGAAAACAAATGATAATCATGAGCAAGTATGAGTGAGCTAGAGAAGGTTTTGGAGCAAGGGAGTGTCCTTTATCAGAACCACGATTATGTAGCTGTAAATAGAAGGTGCCAAGAGGCTTTTGTGATAAAACCCATTCTAAGGCAGTTATAGGGAGAGTGGAGGGGAGGAGACAGAAGACAAAATATGGAAGTAGAATTTTTAGGACTTGGTATCTAACCTGATATGGAAATTGAGGAAGAAGGAAATATAAAACAAAAATGGAAAGATTGTAATCCTATCAATAGAAAGAAAAAAGTTAGGAGGAGGTGGATGGTCAGAGAAAGATGCAATAAAGGCAGATTATCACAGGACCTAATTCTAGAAAGTAATATGGCGATCAATGAATCCAATCCTCTCATTTTACAAATGAGGAAACTGAGACCAGGGGAGGTAAATGGCTTGACTACAGTCAGAGAGGTAGCTTGTTATAGAACCAGGATTTGAACCTGAATGGCCATTTGGGGAGCTCATAGAGGGTTTTCTGTTAAAGCATGGATAGGACTAACTAAACCCCCAGGTACTTTCCAACTCTGGAAAAGAGTTATTTATTTATTTAAAACTTAAATGCAAAATAGAAAGAGAGGAAAAAAGGCTAAACTCCCTTGGTTCTTTTGATCAGTCTTTGTATGGCAGAACGTCCAGTCCTTCCACCATCTTAGCCACCTTCCTCTGGAATTATTCTCTCTTACCAAAGGTCTTTTCTAAAAAGTAGTTCCCAGAATAGAACACGATACTCTCGATGGGGTCTGATTTGGGCCACAAAGAGAAAGGGAACCCTTCCTCTTTCCCCTCCCAGGGGTGCCTTGTGGGGCTTTCAAATACAGGTGTGCTGATGGGAGCTGCTTGAAGAAACCCAACCCTCAATGTGATGATAACCCTGACTGCAGTGACCATTCTGATGAACAGCACTGTGGTAAGGAGCCAAGCCAAGATT